>NW_010129207.1:0-8290 GCF_000699245.1 Pterocles gutturalis | reverse complement strand
GAACACGGCAAGTAAAGATAAATACTTTCTCCTGTACACACTCCAGCAATCTGCAGCAGAGCAAAACCCTGATTCAGAGGTTAAAACTGTATCATTACAATTAATAGCTCTTGATGGGTCCTTTTTTCTAAAACAAGTCTGGTTACTATTGAACATTTACACTTTTATCATCTAAAACCAGGTGGTGGCAACGAAATTTGACCATGTTAAGTTATACACTATCTGAAAAAATTATTTGCTTTAAATTTGATACTTTAAAATTTCAGGATGTGGAAAAAAAGTAATCGGGAATTCAATAGCGTCTACATTCAATCTCTTATAGAGCTTAGCACAGAACATCCCCTTATTTTGGCAACTTATTACTGTTCGCTGGTTTTTAACTCTCCTAACAACACTTGAATTTGAGATTATTTCTCAGGTACAGCTTCAGTGAAAAGAGGTTCTGGTGTAAATAACTCCATCAGCTCTGCCAAAAAGAAAAGAAGGATACTAAGAATTCATTAAACTTCTCCTATGGCTTTATCATCTTTGGACATTCCTTTTACAACTTGATCACTTATCAGCACTATAGATGTGCTGGCACACTTCTGCTTTAACATGTTTGAAAAAAGCATCTTGCCATTACCGTATCAATGCATTATAGCTAGTTACCTTATACAGGCAGAGAAAAATACACACTATGTGCATAGTCGCAGGAAAGAACTGAAGCATCTTTGGAAGACACAACAAGCTTAAGTACTCGAGATAGTAAAATAGAATTTAGATTCCAGCAAGAAGCATGTGAAATAGCTAATGAGCTTTTTGGTGCTTTGGTTCAATCACTTACTTGACTAGAAGAGGTGTCCCTCCCGTTTTATTAGGCAAAATACATCACTTAAATTACACTTCTCTTTCCTAACACAAAAAACCCCAAACACACCCACAAATTGTTCAAACCTCATCTCTATTTTTTAAACACCATCTTCCTAATTAGTTGGTCTGTATTTGTGGTTGCATCAAATACTGAAACAATTAGATGTTAGGTATTATGACTTGGCATAGCACACACAGACCAAAAAAAGCCCACCTTACATCTTCTTAATAACCAATCATCCCTGCAATTATTGTTGCAATATCATCCCTGAATTACTGTTGCTGATAATCCCAGTTTATCTCCAACTCAAAAAAAGTCACAATCTAAGCATGAGGGCTAATCTACCGACACCTATCTTGAGAAATTTTATTTGCTGTTACAGGAGCAGTCCACTGTATTAACTATACAACAGTTGAGATTCTTAAGCCATGAAGTCAGAGTGTTCAACTTTTGGAAAAGAAGAGAACTGGAACTTCACTCTGTCCAGAGACAGAAATGGATTAGAAAGAACACAGGAAGTATATAATTAATCCTTAAAGACAGGCTAAGATACCTGACAGAGATGAAGGGAAGACCGTACAGGACTTGGGTTTCCTTCATTTTAGTCTTTTTCTTCTAGAAACCTAGCACCTGTAAATCTGCTCAATTGGGTTAAATGAACATCACTGAAGTAGATGCTTACAAATACACTTTTCAGCAATTTTAATAATTTTGTGATAAGCCAGGAAGCATAAACACTTGAGGCTCTGCTCAAGACAGAAGAACAATAAGCGTAGTTGACTTACACTCCAGCACTGTCCTATCATGGCATACAACAAAACTAAAATCAGATGCTTTTTCATAATAGCACAGCTTTTTTTTTCCACTCAGTTTTATTTTTCACATAATTTCAGACTGATAACACTATTAAGTTGAGGAAGACACAGCCAACCCTAACACTGGACTTGTTTTTAAACGGGGAGAGAGGAAAAGGGCACATTAAAGACTTATATTAAATGAGAGTCAATGTATTTAACATATATGAAGTTAAAAATGGCACAAATTCCTCTTCTGTCCTTACAGCAAAGTTCTGTGGAATATATTAATTTTTTTTTAAACTATCCTCCATGTGTTCAAGTAAACGGTGGGAAAATGATGCTGCCAAACACAGCACATGTAATTTTAACGTCTAACTAAACTGTTCCGAATTAAATGTGCATAAATTCTGTATGATAATAAGAAACTGGAGTCTCTACAGTTCTGTACAACGACCAGCCATGTGGTGTCTACATACCCCAGCTTATTTTACAGTAAAAATATTCTTCAAGTATCTGCACTTAAAAGTTGAATAAAAGTTTGCATTCTTCAAGGTAGAATTTGAAAGCAACCAACTCAGAGAAGTGAGAGACACCCAATCTAATAAACAGCAAGCACAAGTGTGACTTCGTTCTCTGCAGCAAGCCCAAAAAGATAGTAACAGCAGCTCATTTGCCAAGCAACACATATTAAGCTGTTCTTTCCAATGGCTTCCCCAATTAGTAGAGTTCAGCTCAAGGTCTCCGTCCTCATTTCCACTGCCATCAATGGGACTGCATCTAGTTATTAGATGAGCTTTCCTTTCCTCCAATTATGCTGTTCTGAAATAGGTATATTCCAAATGAAGAAAAAAGCCTGTCAATAAAGGAGCATTTCCCAAAGGTTGAACTGGACAGTAGGTACAAATTTAGGTTTTTTTTAAAATACCAAGAAATTAAAACAGTATCTAAGTATTATGAAGAAATATCTTTGCAGGATAGAATAAAAATGTACAATTCTGACATTGCTTAAGGGTTTCTTCAATTCCTACTATATAAATGCAGCAATTCAAGCATAATTCCCTTTAGTTAAGTGCTGTAATTTCAACGCTAGTATGTGACCCAGGACGTCCACATACACAACAAAAGAAACAGAGTAAATTGAGGAAATTTATCAACCATATAGGTACCCCACACTTGAGCTATCATTTCAATTTATTGAGCACCTACATGCTTCAGTCTAAAAAGAAAAATTCAAACCATTACAACCCTACATACATAAAATGACATAAATAATACTGGGATGTGTATCTTCGATATTAAGTAACAGAGGCATAATATCCACATTACAAGACAGAATACACGGGCTACCTGCTGATAGATGAGTTCAACAAGTTCTGGTAAAGCTTCATCTGCAGTGACCCAGCTATTCACTGTTTCAGCAAACTGCTCTATTTCAGTTTCAAAGCAACCCGGTTGCTCAGTGAGGTGATTTAGGAAGTCTTGCACATATTCTGCCAAAGTCAGATAGCCATCACATCTATCTTCAAAGGAAGAATCCTATAGCAGTGAAAGAATATACCGGTTATTTAAAAGGAACATAAAATAATGTTGTTACACGTACCATCTCCAGAAGTAACCATATAGTCCTTAGTCTTGAGCCTCTGCATACTTGATAGTGACCTTTATTACTGAGTTCAACATTTTTAGAGAGCATAGACCTCAATGCATCAGAAACCTACAGTGGTCCTATCATCTTAAGAACTAGGTAACATGTTTTTTTATAGAGATTAGCAAAACACATCAAAAGACAGATTAAAAAGAAATAAACGAGTTTGCCAAGTTGGATGCAAGATTAATTAACAAAGTAAGTAAGTGTACCTCTTAAGAAAAAAACTACCAAAATGAGGCTCAACACCCATTCCTGATGTGCACACAACGTGTGCTGCAGATATGTGAACTATAGAAAGAAAAATAACTGAAAATTTGAAATAAAATATTTTGGGCTTACATAGAGTGTACAGTGCTCCAAAATATGCAGAACTGGGGGAAATTAAAGAAATACAATAAATAGTGTAGTGTTGCCATGTAAAAAATATAGCCAGGAAAAGTAATCTTTTAAATTTACATCTTTTCGCAATGGATGAAAGATTGCAAAGCTTGAAATGAAACTATTCAAACAGTATTGCATTAATTTGCAGCTACTGAGGTTGAAAACCAAAGAGTAAACACACCTGCTCCCTAAAGAAAGGATGAGCTAGCACAACAGCACTTTATGCACTGATGGAGCAGAAGGCTGTTAATTTTGGCTTTTCAGAAATGAACGTACATAATAGTACCTAAAGTCAATACTGTTCTGGATTATTTTAATGCTGGTATATGAGGGGAATAGCAAAGGAAGAAACATACTTTGTGATGTCACTAATAACAGCACAAATATTTCACTACGTCACACTACACAAAAGATCGTGAAAAGCCTCTCATGAGATTTCAGGAGTGCAGACAGGAGCTCTACTTTAATGAAAAACTGAGCTAAAAATGATACACCACTTTCTTTACTTAGTGGACATAAATACATTGATAAGGTTTATAATATATTCTCCATCTTCCCACCACTCCTTCCTCAATGAGGGGATGTTGTGTACTTTCTGTCTTCAAAATGCCTCAGTTGCTCCTCTACTGTGAAGCAACATGGATCTGTGAGATTTTTATCTGGATATGAACTGTGGAGAAAGATGCACATTGCTGAAAATAATGTACTGCCATTAACTGCATGACCTGCGAAGAACTTGTGGAGAAAAAAAAAGCACATTTTCCAAAATTCTTCAAAGACCTATGTCAGAAGGGTATATAACTTAAGCTAAAGGGGAAACCATCAAAATAACAAAAGAAAAGCTGAAATATTTACTTAAACATCATAGCTAATATTTGCCTAGTAATACTAAAGACAAAGTTACTTAATGTTGCCCATCAAAAATAGGAAAAAAATACAGGTTTCAAAAACGGTGGCAAATTGTTACTACTTACAAGGATAAAGCCTTCAAGAACCTGACCAGAGTTTGTATTGCTTTGAGTCGGAGACTGGTGCAGAGGAACTTCAGAGGTCCTTTCCAACATGAAGTATTCTATGTTTTTAATGTTTTGAAGCTTATAAAGCCAAAGAATAAAGGCTAGCAAGCATCTGTGTAACTTGCTAAACATTCTAATTCTCGAAAGGAAATCAGCTTTCACTAGGAAATTTCAAAAAGCCCAGTAAAATTCTGTACAATAAATTTAAACTAATTCGTTCCACAGAACTATGACATTATTGTGCAACAACAACTGCAGCTTAATCACATACAGCTGAACTGCCATCTCTCCAAACAACCTGTTTGAAAACTCTCCAGCCAAGCTGCAGGGAATGCAATTGCTGTAGCTAGCAAAAGAAGCTGCTCTGACAGCCATCAGGTTCTTAAGAGATCCTCATTCAGCAGGGTAAGGTATTTTCCTCTCATCCTCACCTGGTAAGAATTTAATCTTTAAGGAGAATGTCCTTTTTTCGTAGGAGCCCCCAATACCATTTGGTGTATTGGTGTCCCTGTATTCATACTCCTCTTTCAGTTATGTAACTGAGAGGCTACACACAGCCTGATAGTTTTGAGTATCAGAACTAACTGGAGATTAACTAATTTAATAATCAAATGTTATTGTAATTACTATGTGTGACCATATAATGTACAACAAAACAAGAAATCAATGCTTTGTTTCTAAAACAATAAATGCTTAATAGCAAAACCACTGCGTATTTTATCAGGAAAACGCAAGCTTTCAGATCTAAAAATTCCAGGGAGCACTAGAAATGGAAACTAAAAAGTGTTAGTTTTAAATCAGAACACCATAGGTTTCTCAAAAGTTTGTTTTTATTCATATTTTAAAACTCAAGAACAAAATCTGTGTAGTAAAGTGTGCCACATGTCTTATTTTTGTTGTAAGTGAGCCCAGTTTAGGAAATTAATTCAGTCATTAAAGTAAAGAAACTCCAAACGTTGTCATACTGAAAGACTAAAGTCTGGAATGCAACTATTCTATGCCTAGTATATTCTGATTAAAGTGCCTGCAACATACTCAGAAATAAATGGTCTAAGTTTTGCTAGCATTTTAAAGGGTATTTGAATTAATAGATGAGTCACATATTCGTAGCGTATTCCTACAACATATCAACCAAGAACTCCCCCACATGCCTCTGTGTTTTTGCAAAACAGCTGAAAAGCAACATTGCTGGCCTCAAAAATCAGTAATTATAAGCATGCATTATGTGTGCCATTCCAAATGGCTTTTCTTTGGTCTTGAAACTGAAATCCTTTATTTACAGAAAAATACTGGGGCAAACCAGTTACTTTTACCCTAGATTATCCATTCACTAAAGTGTGTTCTTTTTGGTATTTTGTTAACAGTTGCATATTGGCTATGGGCTTGTTATTATCGAGGACAGTAATTCTATTCAGTAAGCTGGCAAAGCTGGTAACATTAAGGTAACATCAATTCCCCACCAGTGTGGTGAGGAAAAAAAACTTCAAGACACCAAACCATCCTATTTAGCATTCAAATGAAGTACTTTTCTAGAAGTTATTAAAAATCTATTTGTTTCAGTATAATTTTTTTTTATCACTTGATCGTATTTGTAAAAGTAATAGTTCCCACCTGTTTATATGTAGCACCAGAGTTTGGCTGCTTGCATAACAAAACAGTATTTGAAGAATTCACATAAGTCTTCCCTGGCGTAGACTTACTGAAGCAATAACATGGAAAACAATGGAGTAGAAAATAAGAACTACCAATTTTATTACACGAGGCATCTACAGTATTGATCTGAGACCACCCTTAGTCCAGCTGCAAATATTATTTCTTATTAGGTATGTGGTTAGGTAACTGCTAGGAGTGAGTCCAACCCTATGTTTTGGCCCTTTGGTGATACAATAGCACTTAAGGAAAAGACACATGACTGGCACATGGAGTTAGACAGTTGTGGGCAGTCATAGCGACGGCACAGTAAATTCAGGAAATGTAAAGTCTGTGCTCAGAAAAGCTAAGGTTCAAGCTTTCTCCCACACTTGCTTCAAAAACCTGTGAAAACTGCATAAAAGTGCAGTTAAACCTTTACTTAAAACACAGTGTAGATGTCACTACAACAGAGGTGGTCACCAAAAAGACAGCTTACTCTGATGTTGGCTGTAATCAATGCTTGGTGCAATCAAGGAGGAATGTGGTTATCTGCAGCAGGCTTTAGCAAAATATCCCATGCTAAACATTTTCATGTAGACCATGATATTCACCCATCATCACTTAACATTCTGAGTGTGACTCTGGAGGTTATCACCACAATTTTTTGAATCTCTTCAGCAAATGCAGTGTTCAATTTATCCTATATACAAGATCTCAAGAAAACATTGTTAATTTGAATGTAAGTAAATTGGCATATACTAAGAAGAGAGGATAAACACTCACTGTGAAGTTCTGATTGAAGTTCTGGTTGTATCCTGATGGATAAAACTCAGGTGCGTTAACAGACAACTTTGAAATTACCACAGGAGCCACAGCCACCTGAGGTTCAGCCATTTCTGGTCCAGAATCAGGAACTGAAACTTTCTCCTGCGATCCAGATGGAATTCCTGTCTGTTGCAGGTGTTCTGAAAAGTTTTTATTAACAGCTTTTCTGAGAAATTGCTAAACTAGTATGTATTCACACAAGACAATTTTTTGGACTTTAAATATACTTTTACTATAAATATACCTCCAAGTTTACTTGAACTATACTGTTTTTACTGTTTTTATTTAATATGAATCAAATTTTCACTTTAGCAAACTCTACACATCTTTCTAGATGACAGAAAATAAACACAAGTCATATGAAGGTGACAAAAAAAAAGGGGAGAGGAAGAACAAAAAAGAACTCTCTCCTCTCCCATGAAAACATGTTTTCTAAAAGATCTAACTTGAGAAGCTAGTAAATCTGCTTATGGTGTGCTTGCTCTTCTTGGGGGGTTTTCGCAGATTTCAGATACAAATGCAAGACTTGGAAGGTAAATAAATGGAAGACATCACTAATTTTTAGCAACACTGATTTTTAACATAATCTTCAAACACACTTAGCTTTTGTCATTCTCATACACCATGTGCCAAAAAAAATCCCATGAAGCAGTGAGTTTTAAACCATATTTTCCACATTTTCCAAACTTATCTTCATAGATTAGCTCCTAGGTTTATTGAAAACAGAACCACATACCTACCCGAAAAAGCTAACCGACAAACAATACTTTGTGTTACTGTTGGGCTGGGTTTAGTTTTTTTGTAAACCTTTAGGCTGGAGTTGAGTTCCTCAATAAGGGGAAGGCTGAGACCATCTGCAGTCAGATTAACAGATGGATAAAACCCACACGCAGATGTGAGAGCACAGAAAGGGGTGGTCAGACAAAGAGGTGTTGCGACCAGCCTACAAAACATCGCACCTTTACCTGGGCACAGGCCTGTAGCCCAGAAACATGACCCCTCTTCTGAGGAAAGGTGCAGCTGGCAGGCTCCCTACGCAGCTCGTTTCCAGGCAGGCGCCCGGAGGGAGCAGAGCGCTGGCCCTCAGGCCGCGGCGGCCTCGCAGCAGCCAGGCGCGGGGGTGGGAAGGAGGCGGCCC
>NW_010129206.1:6193-19260 GCF_000699245.1 Pterocles gutturalis | reverse complement strand
TTATTATTATTATTATTATTATTACTACTGTTACTATTTTTTTTCTCTTGGCTTCCTTGGCATCTACACAGAGAGAGTTTTTCCCATGAAAGCTTCAGAACAAAGAATGAGGCTCTCTAGGGCCAAAGGAGGTTCCAAACCAAATAAATGTCTTGGTCTTTCCTCTACTGAGGGTTTTCTAGCCAGCATCTCTTCCTTCAAATCTTTCTGATGTCAGGAAGCCACCAAAATCTCTTCTAAAGTGATGCACCAAGGTGTCCACATCACACACCACCACGTGCTCAGACCCGTTGGCCATGAGGATGCTCCGTGACCTGACCTACAGAGCACACTAACTGTGTGCTCATCCTAGGGTGACAATGGAATTTTGAAGTGGTTTTGGTAATTTTTTCTGATTAATAGGATTTAAATGCAGGTCTGTAGAAACGAAACCTTGCTTAGATCATTGCTCATAGCCTTGATCTTCTTGCAGCAGTTCCTACCTCCCTAAGAGGTCCCTGGGGCAGGCATCTGCCAGGAGCCCTCGTGTGATCGAGTAGCGCTGGCGGATAAATGTTTGTGAAGCCTGTTGAGAGCCTCTGATGGAAGCTGGAACGGGAGTTGGAGGTATTATCAATACTATTAATCAAACCCAATAAAAGCAGACACTGTTTTCTCGTAGCTGGGAAAAGCTTCCTTTATGGAAGCTGGAACGGGAGTTGGAGGTATTATCAATACTATTAATCAAACCCAATAAAAGCAGACACTTCTCTTAGCTGGGAAAAGCGCTTCCTTTACAACCACCCATCCCGTTCAGCCTGCTGTCTTTCTGCTGGTGGCCAGAGGGGACATTTCCATAGATCAACTGGCCAACATCTCCCTTTTGGCCTTTCTTCTTGCTTCATCCCTTCTCCAGGCTCTGCCCCTGCTGCGAGCCGCTCCCACGGCGCAGGCGTTGGCCCCTCTCTTGCCCGTGGGATGCTCGCCGTATTGCTGCAACCCAAATTCATACAAACCAAATAATCCTGATGACACAGCTTGTGGTCACAAATGCTTTATCACCTTCCTCGTATGACGAAGGGAAAAAACCCAACAGCCCTCTACAATGACGTCAGGCGTTGTTGATTTAATGGGTCCTTGGTAAATAAGAGCTTCAGCCAACACTCTCCGGGGCAAATTGTCCCTTCTTAAGCCTGTGCAAATAGCATAAGGATGCAAACACCAGGCTACAAACCCTGCAAGTATGTGGTTCCTCTTGACATCCATAATCCCATTTTTGGTGTTTTACAGTTTTGCATTGTTTCATAGATGCTGTTGTGGTTTTTGTCCTCAGCCTGACGATGCCACCAGCTTGGACAGGGAAAACCAGAGATCCCAGCCACCAGCTTTGCTCACTTCTGCAGTTCCCAAATGATCCTTACCTCAATTTTTAATGGTTTTGGGTACAATCAAAATTTGTTAAAATCAGTGGCAACTTTCCCACTGACTTCAGCCAGGCTGGGGTTTCACTCTCCCTGCTTTACCTTGTCACTGTTGCCTGCAGTGTGAAAAGCTCTGGTTGGGAGCTTACCAAAGCAAGAAAATCAGCCAGACTCTGGAAATACTATTGTTTACTTTAAAGCACATTTTGTTTCCATTTTGCTATAAATATAGATGAAGTGAAAATCTGCTGTTGTGTAGGGCCTGTCACTTCAGCAGCAGTTGAGCAGAATTTCTCATCTGGTCTCTCCAGCCCATGGAAAATCATCCTGGGGATGCTGGGCTCAACCCTGCAAGGTGTCGCATCCTTTCGATGCCTCTTGCAAAGCAGTGGGAGAGTAAAGTTATTCTGCTTTGGAACAAAAAAAAATTAAAAAATAGAATAAAATCTCACCTCTTCTTCAGGCTGACACTGTGCCTCCTGCAGAGAGAGGGGAAACAGCGTGGAAAAAAATCAGACAGATGACACAGGGTGGTGTTTTAAGCAACATCCATTTAATTGCAGAGCAGGTTCACAGGCAGTGTATTTAGGCATTCACTCTGGTATAAGAGCTTGGACTGGAAATATTTTTATTGAATACTATTTAAATGAGCCGAGAACACAAAAGGTGAGTAGGAAAAGTAGACCGTTAGGAAAGCAACAAAGGAAAATAGATGCAAGCCGCTTGTGCTCAGCTTGCTGGAAGACTTTTGTAACCTCTTACGCGGTCATTTATTCAAATTAAAATGTGCCTGATCCTTGGATGGACAGAACAAGCCTCACCAGCAGGACTAGAATGTGTGGACCTGGTTTGGGTCCCCTATTGATGAAGGATTGGAAGAGCCATGGGAGAGACCTTGGAGAGGTAATGGGTGGCTTTAACCCACTTTGGTACCCCCCAGCCCCACTTTGCAGCCCCAGAGACCCATCAGAGCCTTGGGGAAAGAGGTGACTATTCCACCCCCCGTCTCCTGGGTGCTCCCCGACATCTCAGAAGTGCTGTTCCCAGGACACTATTTTGGAATGGAGAGTGCCTCTCACAGCCAAACCCTACCTTACCACCCACGATCTGGAGCTGGGGAGTACGCATGCTCTCAACACCCTATGAGAACCTGCCCTGGCTGGGAGTATTTTATCCTGATTTTAAAGGAAAGCCTCAATTTTACGATACAAATTCAAAACTCGTAAAGAACAATCTGAACCCCTCAGTTTAAGGTTTTCTATGAAAAGTTTAAAGTTTAAAAAAGTTTAAAAAGTTTAAAACCAGCATCAGTGTGAGGAGACCTCATCCAGTTACATGTATTTTCTCCTCGTTGCAAATGCAGAAACCCGGTGTTGAAAGGCACATACCCGGGGCTCTGCAGACATCTATACGAAAAGTTATTGTTTACAGATCTGTCAGAGATTTCGCTTTGATGATGTAACATTGGCAAATGTCATCTGTAACTTCCCTGACACTGTTTTTGTAACAAATGGCTCTTTTTCCCTGCCTTGACTGGAAAAAAGAAAAGGCGTTTGAAAGTACCCTGAACCTTAAAGCCACTCGAGTTAATTCAGCATCTCCAAGGCTCTGTTTGATAAAGTATCTGAGCTCACACCACAAAACTCGCCTCCTGGAGGGTGCTGGTGCTACCCCACTGCTATTGCTTACAGGAAAAAACGCCCTTTTATTAAATATTGCGCAACACTGATTAAAACTAGAGTTAGAAATGAACTTTCCGGTGTATTTCTAGGACATCTGGGGGTCTCAGGATGGGCAGGGCTGGCAAGCTGATGTGGTGGGCTTTCGGGAAGATCTCAAGTATCACAAACGGTTTTTCAGGGAAAAAAAAAAAAAAAAGTGGGGCAGGGAAGAAGGGAAAGACACCTTCAAATGGTGGAGGGAGGAATTCAGCCCTGGCCGGAGGTTTGGGGGAGCTCAGTTCCCCCAGGAGCTGGAAGAACGGGATGAATTTAGGGGAAAATGGAGCAGAGAAGGAGTGAGGAGAGAGGGAAGGGAAACAAACCAAAAGATGTGACCAGGAGGGTTTCTGTGAGGGTTCAGCATCTTTTCCTACAGAACCAGAGGCAGGTGAATGGGGAAGACACCGTGCATCTCAAGGAAGGATCTCCAGCCCGCGGAATACCTCCCACCATCCCCCATCTGGTATCAATATCCCGACGGGTTTTAGGAGCTGCTTTGAGAGATGCCGCAACCCAGCTGCTTCCAGCGGCAGCAGGGGAAGGCAGAGGGATGTACAGGTAAATTTAACATTTTTTAGCACCCACTCTACCACCCCCTCGCTGGGACCACATCCCATGGTTGCCACTTTGCCACAGGTCGTTGCCAGAAAATGAGGCAAGAGCTCTCTGCAGCCCAGAGCAGGCAAGGAGAGACAAAGCTGGGAAAAGGGGATGCGGAACTCATTAAAGATGTGTGTCATTAATTAAGGGTATGCGGGATGAGCACCCTTCACAACTTTACGAGGTTGCTTGCCAGATGTCGGCAAAGCGGGACCAGACTTGTGGTGGAGGGAAACTCTCCCCAACGGCACTGCTGCCCACAAAAGGCAAACCAAGGCCAGGAGGGATTCTTTGGTTTTGACCATCTGAGGCCCGTAAATGAACTGTCAACTTCCAAACATGCATTAATTTAGCCCGCAAAAAAATCCCTTGCGCTGTAGCAATCGAGGACGAGCAGGCAAATGCCTTCAAGGATGCTTTTTGGTTTGCTAAGCCGGCTGGGGCTGAAAAGTGGTACCTACACGGGATGGCATCTCTGCATCAGTGTCCAGAGCAACCCATGTGATGGGGCATTTTTGGGGAGGAAGGTGTAAATCAGGGAGTGCCAGCTGGGGTCTTCAATTTTCATCTGCATGGTCAGCCAAGCTCAAGCACAGTTCATGAAGAATAGGGCTTGGATTTCTCCATAGAAAGCAATCCCAGAGCTTGTTTGTCTTTATTCTTTTTTATTGGATATGGGGAAAAAAATAATCCTCCTAAAGGTTTCTAAGGGATTTTCCAGACCTGGCCACCACCAGCGGACTTGGCATGGAGCTGAAGTGCCACAGATGGCACGGGAGGGTGTTGCCTACTTCCAGCCTCTCCCTTCTTACCTGCAGAAGGGAGAGTCTCTTGAAAGTCTCCTTCTTGTTTCTCTCTCAAACAAGAAAGGTTCCCTGGACCCTGTCCAGAGCTGAACTCACTTGGCTCTGACAAAAGAAACCCAGTCTGGCCTCCAATTTTATTTACCACTCAAGCTTGCTATCCTTAAAAAGCACATTATACTTGATTTCGGGCCAGCCATCCAATATTTTTTTTTAATTGTCACTATTTGCTCCAGCTCATCAGTCCCAACAAGCAGGAAATCCATTATTCATGGCAAAATAACAGTGAGGTGCAAACGTCGCTCTGGTTGCATGTTGCAGGGTGGAAAAGGGTTCCTCTCCTTGTCAAGCATCGCTGCCTTTGATCTGAGACGTGCTCATAGTAACACCCTTGTCCTGTCATGGTCTTGATGGCAAAACAGCACTCTTGAAAGCATTTTAGTTCATGTGGATCTAGCTAATCTTAATAGGACGAGATAAACAAAGGGAAAAGGAAAATGGTAGAAAGCATCACTATTGGGTTTAGGACTGGTCTTTGGAGATTCACCTCTTGAAAAATGGTAAAAATCCACTGTTTTCAGGCTTGATGTGTTTGGCACCCAGGAAAGGAAAACCTGTGTGCTGCTGGGAAGTGGTGCAAGGATCTTCCTCCCCTGTGTTGCAATAAGCTCATTACTCCAGCATGGCAGGGGCCACTCCAGGGGCATCACACCTGATCCACTTCAAATATGTAAAACTCAAGTATTTTCATTCCTTCTCCTGCTGCCTACTAAGCTGTGCAAGAAAAAAAAAAATCTTGGATAAATATGTATTTCACTAGTGCTTGAAATGAAGGTTGGTTCCATTGATGGAGTCCAGCAGAGGGTGGATGGAGATCTGAGAAAGGAAGCAAAACCCCCGTGATGGAGAACGTTGTCAGCAGCCATCCATTTCCATCTTCACTGCACTTGATCTCTGCAAGCCAGTCACTTCTGTAGCCCATGGGCTGTCCCCCGATTTTGGCAATGTGGGCAGGAAAGGATGGGTCAATGGTTGAAGCTGACAGCACTCAGCTCGCAAAGCCCTGACCTTGTCCGTGCACCACAGTGGTGCTGGGGGTCTTTGGATGGGACCCAGCAGAGGGGTTGGTGTTAGACACCACACAGAGGTGGGCAGTTCTGCTACAGACTCACAGCAGCGAAATAAACTCTGATGGTGGAAACCACAACAGGTCCCCTATGAATAGTGAATATCAGCAGCCGAGACAGAGCTAATTCTTGCACTTGGGAGGACATGCAGATTTTTGGTGATTTGTCATGTTTCCCGATGACTGGTGATCCTTTGTCTCACCCCTCACTAGAAGAAGAGGACAGCATCCATCAGAGTATTCACCTTAGGTGTTGCTGCCCATGCCTCAGGACATCCCAAAGTGGTGCTGATGGGGAAAGAGAAAATGGGGCAACTCTGAAACGCAGGGGCATCGCCCCCAAAATACCACCCCTGGGCTGGCTGCCTCCTGAGCAGTGTTTTCTTTCACCTTTCTATGTTCCCAAAGGAGAGCTTCTCCATGATGTGTGTTTACGGTTGTTTTCCTGGTGCTCTAGTGAAGATGCTGGCATTAAAAGGAGAAAAGCAACTTGCTTCGCCCTGCAAGTGGCCTTTCAGCAGTGAGATAATGCTCTTCCCAAAAGTGCGTGTTCACTGCTGCTGGGCCACGGCCAAAAGCAGCCTCCCCGCTCCTGGAGGTGACAACAATGCACATGTTTGTCATTTCCTGATCTCTGTGGAAATTGCAGGATTGATACTCACAGCTGAAAAAAAAAAATTAAAAAAAACCTGATTTGGAAAATGAACAATGCCCCCCTGCAACGACTCCATCTTCCAGATTGCTTCACTTTTATGTCAAGTGCCTCCACACATCTTGCTCTCCGCTGCCAAGGCTATGTCCTCCCCTCAAATGACTCAGCCCCACGTCCTGCTGGTCCCCGTGGGAGGGGATGGAAGCCGGCGTGACGGTGGGTCAAGGATGTCTCACAGCCCCTGGGGCTGGCGCCCACCTCCTGCACTCAGCATCTCACTGGGGGTCTCTAGGGAATTGTTTTTAGTACAACAACATTTTAACCTAGAAAAAAAATCCCTAAATTATCCAAATGCATCTAGGCAGGGCCATATATCGCCGACACACCCTGCAGATAGAGCCATCCTCCATCCAAGATCGCCCTGAGGCTCTTTGCTCTTGGACTTTCTTCAAATATGTGCTCAACCGAGACGAAATCTGCCTCACCATGGCACAATATTTGGGTTGTTGAAGAGAAGAGGAAGCTGCATGCCATTGTCCATTTTGCTCCTAGAAGTTTTCAGGGAAAACGGTGTTGTACGTGGTTATTTTTGGGGCATTGCGCTCCTGGAAATGCTCCACGCAGTAGGAGCCTGAAGAAGGAAGGTTTGAATCTCTTCCAGTTGCTCTATCTTGTATGTTGGCGTTTTGGCAAAACACAGGACAAATGAGCGGCAGAGTCAGATAAACAAGCTTAAGGTAAACATTATCTGCATGTAGATCCTGATTTATAATGTACGTGCATCGGTTAAAAATTTACTTGAATTTACCGCAGTGTTTTAAGTAATGTTATTAAGAATGTAACTTCTTAGGAAAACTCAGTCTGTTTTTAGCCCAGACATGCAATTAGGGGAATTAGTAACACGATACGTCATCTTCAAGAACACACAGATACAGTGGTCAGAAACCTCATGCAAGCCTCGGGAAGGAAATTTTGCTCACAGCATATGCGAGTGCTCTCTTTACAAGCCTCCTAATTCTCACCGAGAAATAATTCAACCTCTGAGCCGGCACTCTGCCCGTTTTGAGTGCTCTCAGGATGAGGCCACGGGTTGAATGTCCTCCTTTTGAGGGGAGAAAAGGGGCAATGAAAGGGTCTTCAAAATCATAGAATCCCAGAATGGTTGGGGTTGGAAGGGACCTTGGAGATCATCCAGTTCCCCCCCCTGCCATGGGCAGGGACACCTCCCACTAGCCCAGGTTGCCCAAAGCCTCATCCAGCCTGGCCTTGGACCCCTCCAGGGATGGGGCACCCACAGCTGTGAGGAATCTGCAGAGGTGTGGGTGGGAAGAAGTAGACCTCGTAATTCACTTCTCTGTCCTTGAAGGCATGCAGGTGGGGTCAGGGTTTGGTTCATCCTCCTTGCGTGGATTTTTTGGGGGTTTTAGTCTGAGACAGGACAGACAGGAAAGTCCAGTGGGAGGTTTTGGATGGGTTTTGGAGGCACATGACATAGTGCTGGCTTGGGAGAGCACCACCGTGACTTTGAAATATCCAGAGTTCCTGCACCAGAAGTGTCAATCGAATAACACCTGAGCCCCCAAACCCTACAGCAAACCTTGGCACATGCTCCTCTCCTTGTGCCTAAATGAAGGGGCAGAAGTTAGGGGTGACAGGCGAGGGCAAAGAGAGCATTGACTCTCCTGTAGCTCCTGCCACCACCATCTCCCAAAACTCTGGCTCTACAGCTCCTCCACCCCACCACCATCAGGTCTCTGTTTCCTCCTGGGACCATGGAAAATTCCAGAAAAAAAAAAAAAAAAAAGTAAAATCTCCCCATGCCTACTTCCTTCTAAGAGTTCCAGAAACTCCACATGAATTTCACAAATTCAGGAGGCTTTTGGCTAGTTCGCGTAAGCCAGAGTCCAAATTTTTGGTTGCTGAACCAAGCCTTGAGACAAGCCATTGAGGTTTCTGTATCACTAGCAACAATCTTTGCTTTTGTTTTTGTTTTACTCTGGGCCTGCAGTGCTACTAAATGATGACCTGACGCTGCTATGTGGACATATGTGAGGACAGCTCAGGGGATTGGGGCCTTAGTAATAGCTGCAAATGACAGAGGATCCTGCAAAAATGCTGGAAAATATGAAAAGGCCAACGAAGCAGGGGAAAAGAATGATCCAAAAAGGTTTCTTTTTTTTTTTTTTCTTTCTTTTTTTTTTTTTTTTTTTTTCCCTTAAGAAATAATGCATTATCTGGAAATCCCACTTTACAGCTTGGAATTTGTTTTTGTGTTAGTTTCTTTCAGTGACCTATTCTGAATAAAGAGCAACCGCAGAAATCGTACACCAAAGCAACAGCAGTGGGTGGCAAATTTCTCCGTTACCACAAATATCCTTCCATACTTGACAGTCCAGATTGGAAACATTTTTTTGTTGCTGTTTGTGTATCTCATCTTCAATCAGTCTCAAAGAGGGGCAGAAACAATTGGCTTGCTGGTTTCTTGACCCCAAAAAATTCTCTCCCAAAACTCTTTCTGACCCATTGCAGCGTGCAATGCCCAGTGCTGTTCTGGTCCATGGGAATGGTTGTGCTCCCTCTCTGCAAGCCAAGGGCCAGATTTGCAAATACTCTTGGTTACCTTGTGTGGGATTTCTGCAGAAGTGGGGTTTCCAAAGCAAACATGGGGTTTCTCACCTGGTGGACTTGCCTAGAGCGGGTGAAGTGCAAAGTCACTGCATGTTTTTAAGGGCCAAGCTCTTGGCTGAAGATATCTCATCCAGGGAGATGCTTCTACTCAAGGAGGAGGATCCATATACCCCAAAAACATTTATTTGTACCTCCAGTCATGCACAGCCCCATTGATTTAGTACATCCATACATTTCTGCAGCTGGGGTCTTGCACCATAAACTGTGGCAGGGAAGACTCTCTCCAGACGTCCATACAGCACATAGCATGCCTGAGCCCTGATTTGTGCTGGGATTTTTGCAATGTATAAAAACACCACCCTTCCCAAGCGACACAGCCCCGGTTGAGGACCTGTTGGGTCTGGTGTCAGCCCACAACATCTCATTTTTACTACCAGACTCCCATGTAATGGAAAGCATCATCCGCTTCCATGTGCAGATGTGCTTCTGCACAACGTCAAGGCTCATCCTTGAAAAAAAGTTGTTGCTGCAGAATAATAAAGCCACTGAAAAGCAAAAGTTTATAACACGAGCTGCAATCCAGCCCTGCTTCCATGCCGTGTTGTGTGCAACTCAAGTGCACTTTGACTGCAAAATTTGGGTATTAGCACGTAGTGAACCTGATCTGAGACTAAAGCAAAGCTGCTCGGTGAGGACCATGCATACATAGCTGGAGTGGAAATAACTTCACAAAGCATTAGGATGTTGCTTAACTCGGGATTTTACTGGAGGTGGAAATTTTTTTTTTCATTTGCATATTTCTCTTGATTCAAAAAGACTAATTTTTCCTGGCTTCTCTTTGTGGGTTTCATGTTGAGTTCAAAACTGAATCCGGGCGGTTAAAAATGTCACGGGATACGTGCTGTGCTCAGCTCTTCCCTTTCAGGCTCTCCTGCATTCACTGGAGTTTACGGTGAGAACAGTTTTCAGCTTAACAACAGCTCTGCACTCATTTGTGCACGTAATTTCAAAACGTGCTGGCTCAGCTCTGCAGCTGCTGTGATTCCTCATCCTTAGCAAAACTCTGGATTCACCCCGCTCTCAGGTGGTCCCCTTGTAGTCATTACTTTTTTTGGATGATAGGCAGCCAAATCCAGTGCAATACTTTGTTTTTTTCAGGGGATGTGATATCTCTGTGGCCCCACAACTGAGTGGGAAGCATGGTCTCTGCCCTAAGCACTAAAGCTTTACCAGTATAACATCCATCCCTGGTTGTTTTAATAATCATACGGTGAAATAATACAATGACACAATGAAATAACCGCAAATGTGATTCGTAACAAGGAAAAGGCTGAAATTTTTAGGGATAGGGCAAGATTTTTACACTAACAAATGGAATAACTTGATTTTTCTGCCTTTAAAATAGCCAAAAACTCTCCTTGGTCTGGTGTAAGTGCTGTGAACTGTCTTTAGAAAAGCATTTCCATCTTCACTTGCTGTGAGAACAGAAAACCTCACTAAACCAGGAGTCTTCCAGCAAGTCCCGTCCTCTTCCTTTTGCCTGTTTCTACTCCTATTTTGGATCAGCGCAGGGCTGAGCCCCGTGATGCTCAGGATATGATGTCTTAATCTTCAAAGAGGCATCATGGAAATCACTGTTGGCAAACAAGTCTCTGCCCTTCGCTCTCCTCCTGCTCCCCTGTCCTTGGGAAAAGCCATGGAAGCCTTGTGGAAGGCTCCAGCATCAACGACCCAATTTTGAGGACTGGAAACTCCCATTAGGCAGAAAACAACCCAAACCGCCCTGGGGCATCCTTGCCTTGTCCCCATGCCAGTGCCAAGCTGGGACGCCCTGCCTCCCGCATGCCCCAGGGAACAGCAGGGACAGCATGGTCCCCACTCAATGTCATTCATCATCGGTGGATGACGGCACCCCGTTTTGACAGAGGTGCAGAAGAGCTCTGTTAACTCGCCTGCCAGTTCAGCCCTTTTTGTTGTTGTTTTCCACGAGAACACGATGTGTTTATCTAGCTTTGATTTTTTTTTTTCCTTTGTAGCTGAATTAACTGATTATTACTTTCATCTGGTTCCCTCTGAAGGGTCGGGTGAAGCTCAAATAATAAAATTGGATGTGAGTGTGTGTATGTATTTATAATTAATAGGTTGCATACTGAAAGATGTGGGGTCCCAAAAGAACGTGTATAGAGAAAACGCTCTCAAACTCAATCTTTATTTTGGTTCAACCTCAACAATTTCCTGCAAAGTATAAGCGGTGATATAATACGGGGCAGTTCAAACCAAACCCTAATTCTCTTCTGCTTCTCATGCCAAATGTCATCCCCTTAAGATGTGCTTTTCTCCATCTGGCGATTTTGGCTTCTCTACGTTCCCTGTAAGTCTTTGGACCTTTTTGCTAAAATGTTTGTGATATGACTCAGAATAACAAACAAAACATGCAAGACCTTCATTCAGCCGAGCACAATACTGGCAATAAATGGAGCTGGCTCAACCAGAAGATTTTATAGGGACCCCACTAAAACCCAAAGGAGAGAAATAAATCAGCAACTGGTGCTTTATTTTAATTTTTAAAATTTCTTTTTTTCAGAGGAATCAGGACTGTTTTTTCCCTAAAGTTAGAACTTCTCCATGTTTTCACCAAAACAAACAGAAAGCAGGTGCGCGCTGAAAGAATTTTGGCTGGGAAAGCACAGAGAAGTGCACATGGGCTTTCCTGTGAGCGGTTACAGTTAATGGACTCGATTTTCTTTTTAGTTATGTCAATGCAAGTTTTGCCGTTCCCTTCCAAGAAAGCAGGCACGGACACCTAGGGAGTCACAGTATTCCTTAGGGAAGTGAGTGTGAGATGTGCAAAAGCGGTTTTCTGGTAGTCTGGGTATTTTAAGGGTTGTCACAATCCCATCCAAATCCTTCACAGTGCAAACCAGCACCCTGCTCGCTAAATTTTGCTCCCAAAAAATAGTTTTTCCTTGCATTAAAATATATATTTCTGGAGAAGGGAAAGCAAACACAGTCCTGTTTTCCAGTAGTCCTCAGCCACATTTTTGTCAGCAGTTTGGTTGTCGCTTTTTTGATTCAACGCCTGGTTTTACCACGGCGGTGGAAGCTGGTTGCGTTCAAAGCCATGTGAAGTTTTTCCATGGTTTTGCAGTTTCCTACTGGGAATTTCTCCTTTTGTCCTATAAGAGCCCATTTCCTCCCGTTTTCTATACAAGCCCACGGCATCACCGCCATTGCCATGACCACCTAAGGATGCAAGCCTGAAACTAGAGGCAGGATTTTTTTTTTTTTTTGGCTAAATGAGCACAGACGTGCGAGAAGAGCCAACAGGGGGCAGAGCCCAGCTCTGGGATGATGGACGATGCCGCCAAGGGCAGGCACGTTGCAGAGTTTCTGCTTTGTGCCAACCCCTCTGCGTCCCTCTCTGGAGAACCTACGAGCTGCTGAGGGATGTCTGAGCCAACACGTCCTTAATGCACAGCAATCTGGAGTGTTTAAAGCCTCCCGTATCCATGACCATAAAAGTACAGCAATTCCATGAGCGCGGATGCCTCGTACATGCGCGTCGCCGGAGGGAGGTTGCCAGTTTGGCACTTGGCAGCCGATGCCTGACACGGGCAGTAAAACCCATTTGTCACCAAGAAGCGTGTTTTAACCTGTGTTTATAGAAATCCTAATTCCTTCCCTCGAGGAAATGGGTTTTTCTGCCACAGATCTGGCACGCTCAGAGGGAAAGCCAAGACCAAGAGCAGAGATTGAGCTGAAGTGGCACTGGTGCCATTGAAAGGGGTGACATTAGGGCTCAGGGAGCTCTGCAGAAATCTCCCCTCCAAAACCCAGCCTCCCAAAACAGCCGCTGGCTTCCTGCAAGCAAAAGGACCACTGCCCTTTCCTGTCTCAGTCCTGTCCTCCTGACGTGGCCATCCCTTTGGGGGGGGGTCACATCTTTAATGTCCCTCCCATGAGAGATCCCTTCCTCTCTGCGGAAGAGGCAGAAGAAGACCTGGCTGCTGGCCCTTGGAGTCTTTGGGAAAAAAAATAGTGAAAAGAACGCAGCTGAAATGCTCTGAAAGCAGCAAACAACTCTGCTTTCGACTTCCCCAGTATGGGATTTATTAAAGAAAGCCCTGGGACGTGAGG
>NW_010129206.1:1379-6181 GCF_000699245.1 Pterocles gutturalis | reverse complement strand
TGGTTTTCGGTGCTTTTGAAGGCTTTATTTACCTGAAGGCTTGGAAAACAGCTCTGCACCACGCATGATCTCAGCTGTGTAACGAGTTGCAGAAGAGCTGGCTCGCCCAGGTGAATGTGGGGTTTTGTATCCATCACACGCGGTGCAGATCTCTGCACTCAAACACGAGCCCTGCCCAGGGACTGCCACCATGGACTGCAGCTGGGAAATGTCCCCATTTCCATATCTGCCGTCAGCCCACTGGATTATCCATGTTTTACGTCTTGTGTTGCTCAGGAACTGGGACTACCTGGGTGAAGGCACCTCCAACCTTCAAGCAGGGACCTAATAAACCACGGACAAGCCATAAACTGAGATCGGTTTTATTGTCACTGACATCCAGACAGGTTCTGGAGTGCCCTTGGGTAACCCAATACCCCTCCTCCAGATCTGTTTTCCCCCTTCTCACCTTTATAACTTGTATTGTTTGGTATAATTGGATTATCGATAATCCTGGAGTTTAACCACGTCTCCATAAAGGCTAATGTATCGGGTGTGTAAGAATTTACACCGACAGCTAAACCATCCTGTCTGCCCATAAACTCCTGCTATAAACACGAGCAGTTTTTAAACACAACGAAACCCAACCAGATCTCCAAGCCATGACTTTGAACCCCTTGGGTGGGTGCACACAGTCAGTGGTGCTGGGGATGAAGGGTGAGACCCCAAACGGGCCAGATGAGGAGCAGAAATGCCAAAACCTGGTTCAGATGTGAGGGGCTGATCCACCACTGGCCTGGGGAGCAAGACGAGGACTGCACTTCACAGCACCAAAACCTCGCTGGAGTGGGTGGTATAACCCTGAATACTTCTGTCCTCCATCTTCTGCAAGTTTATAGACGTGCAATTATTTACTGGCCTCGATTGCCCTTGCTTTAGGCAGATTTATTGCCCTTCGTTCCTGGTGGATGTGAGCTCTTTTCCTGCGGAGAAATCAAAGGAAAGGAAAGCAAGTCTGCAACCCAACCCCATCGGAAAAGGAGACTGCGATGAGGTTTGCTCATACCGCTGTGCAACGGCTCTTCAGAGAGCCATGGGCTGGGTCTCCCAGAGGCTCCCAGTCCATCCCTTTTGCTCCTTCATTGACTTATACCACGATGGCAATGAGGCTGGGTCATCCCATCTGATAAGTAAATGATGTGAGCTCTTTCATTTGAAAGGGTTTTAAAAGACAGAAAAACTGGTGGTTGCAGACCGCAGACATCAGATGAGTTTCCTTTAAATGGGGAATCAGGAAGAGGGGATGGGGAAGCAAAAACTACCGTGGAAGCTGTAACTGAATCTATAGGGTTTGGCCAAGGGATTCGTAATCAGAGGGATGCTTGCGAGCTTCCAAATGGATTGAAAGCCTTTCCTTTCCCCCACACAGGATGGTGCTGAGGTTGATCGGGCTCTCAGTGTGCATCCAAATTGTGCTTTAAAATGATGATAATAATGGAGCACGGAAGAAAAGGAAGTGCCCTGGCGAGGGTTGAACGAAGCGGGGTCTGGGGGATGGGAGAATCCCAACTGATACGGCCAGAAAGGAGAAGCAGGTAAACTTGTAGGCTTACAAGTTCTTTGCAGGGGATTTTTAAGCATTTTTGGGGGTTGATGCTTTTCTCCCTGCATCTCACTCTGACATCAAAACGCCCAAGCACGGGAGCTGATCATCCTCAGGGCGAGCTCTCCCAGGGTGATTACATCCAGCCTGAGTTTCTTCCTGTGTGTTTCGCTTCTTCCAGTAAAAGGTAGTCATTTATAATCAGTCCCCACTTTTATTCCTGGATGTTATTCAGATGCATTTTTATATCACTTTGGATTCTCTTTGTTGGAAAGTCCCTGTGGAAGTATCGGCCAAAATGAATAACAACCGGAAACAATAAAATGGAGAAAGATAAAATCAGGAAGAGTAAGCTCTGTTTATGGATGTGAACAGATTTTCCAGTAAACCACCAAATACAGAGGTTCTGCAAACTCAGAAAGTCCGAAAATGGGGTGGCTGGGAAAGCAACTGGGCTCAGAGAAGCTTTAGGTTATTAAAAAAAATAGAAAAGAAATAAAGAACATGATTTTTTTTCTCTTGAGAGTATTTACTGAATGAGAGACAGGAGTGAGTCAAAATGTGCACATCTCAGATGGGGCATCACCCGCCCCTAAAGTCAGAGGGGAAAGCGAGTGATGCTCTGTGGAGGCTCTTTTCCTCCTTTTCAGCTTGTAAATACATTTTTATAAGAAGATGAGCAAACACTGTAGAACAAAAAAAAAAGCAACACAGGTGGCTGCGGTAAAGGCAAAATATATTTGAATATCTGTTGTTTAAAAGAAGGAAAAAGAAAGGTATCAGGTCTGGCAAAAGAAGCACCATGAACACCTCTGCCCACACATGAAGAAAATGAGCATTAATGACCCAATCATTGAAATAACTCCTATTGAATTTACAGAGACAGACCATGAGTTGTGAAGAAGAAATACAAAGTGTAAAACCCGATGGCTTCTTTCAGTGGTTTGCCTTGCCTGGCACTGACATGAGCTCTCTGGCTGCCCTCCCTCCAGTATCTCACCTTGAGGTCTTCCCCGTGGATGGAGAGGAGGGAGCAGCTTTGCAACAAACTCAAATTTTGACATAAAGAGGGCAAGCCCAGTTATTTTTTTTTTAATTCATTATTTGAGTTTTGGTGATGCCTGCAGACGCCTGTGTCCGTCCCCAGTGCCAGGGTGGCTGTTCCTCTCGTTGGAGTTTGGAGCCAGGGGTCTGCTCAGAGCTGGTGGTTATCCCACCTGTCCTACAGCGTGGGGAAAGGGAAGATGCTCCAGGAAAAGGAACATTTTACTGTGAGAGATGGAGCTGGGAATGGGATGAAACCTAGGAGAAAATCCAGGAGGGTCCCCCAGTAAATGTTCAAGGTGGGGGCTGACTCCCAGCCCTTCCCCAGCCCTCCACGGCCATGAGCAACCTATCTGCAGGAGGTCACTGGGGAACTTTGTTGGAGAGAGCTGGAGATGACGGAGAGCTTTGTGCTGCCGAAAAGGAAGAGAGTGGGAGGTGGAAGAGAGTTCTGTGGTGCCAAGGAACACGACTGGAGGGTCGATGGTGGTGCTGATAGGTTTGATGTGAATGGAGCTTGGTGGGGATCCAACTGAACGCAGGAGTCAATGTGTGTGTCACATTTTATTGCAGTTCCTTGAATTCAACAACAACTTTGCGACTTGTCCCTTAAGCAGTGACTCTGAGCATCGCAAGCACTCCTTCGCAGCATCTTAGCTCGCTTCTGCTTCTAATCTAGGATGCCTTGTTTTCCCGACATTGTTTAATCAAACTTAGATCTAATCAGCATCAGAGCATTAATACGTGTGAGCCTCCACAATCTTAACAGCCATGTAAAGTGCTGGATACGGTCATTTTCCCCGTTGGTCTTTCTGCATCAGATCCTGAAATCCCCCAATTACGTTTTGTACCAAGAATTGAGTCATGCTCATTGCAAACTCATGTAGAGGGACACTTACAAGGTCCTGCCTCCCACTCCTGCGATGCATGAAGCACGCAGGAAACAAATCCAAGCCCACGTGTGGAAGGACCACAGACCCTCCGGATTCGGGAGTCACCACCGTGACACCCACGCGCATCCTCATCTGCAGCCACAGGTGGCCTCCAGCCTTGAGGCTGCTTTCCTATTGACCCCAAAAAGGGAGAATTCTAATAAAATTAATAAACCCCTCACCTCCTGGACATTTTTTTCTCTTTAAGTCCATCAAACCAGCTGCTAAGTGATAGGCAGCAGGAGCGTGTTTTCCTTGTGGGCAGGTAATTCCATCTGCAGACGTGGCCAAGCTTTCTTGTCACATCCTGGGAAGCAGCTGGTACTGGCTACTGTCAGGGCCAGATACGGGATTACACAGGACATTTATCTGGCTGAGGAATTTATATGATCCTGACTTCATCCTGCCAGCAGCATCTTAGGAGCTGAATAAACACTTTGACCATCCCTTTATCAAACTGGGAACAGAATGAGAGCAGGAGGGAGAAAATTATTATTTTTCAAGGGCTCAAGCTTCTGTGCTTTTAAAAAAAAACCACTGGTTTTACTTGAAGTGGTGGGGAGTGGGTTGTTCGGAGGTACAAATTGCATAGCAAAACCCATTCACCGGCTCCAGCTCAGCAAGGCACCTACAGCAGGCACAGAGTGGGTTTGCATGGCCTTAAAATGAGTGTAAATCCCTCTGCCAGGACACCGGACCAGAAACTCGCTGGGGTGGGCACAGGGTCCACGCACAAAGGATCCAGCACCCACCACGATAGGACTTTTGTCCAGGTCTGGGGTGTTGCTGGAACACAAACAGGGAGAACAAATAGTTAAAACTGGAAGGTGGCTGCTGCTGAAGTCTTGCATCCCTCCATGGAATTCCTCCTTCGTGGCATGTGCTCTCCCAGTATAGCACAGGAGCTGGTCCAGCTCCCCATCAAAGCCTCCCAGGCATGAGCTGCATTTCAATCTGACCCCCATCTCTGCCACCAGTTTACCGGTGTTTTCTTTCCATTTGTTAGGAAAATGCCATTTCAGAAGGAAATCTGATGCTGCGGCAGTTTTCTGGTGTCCTGGGCTGCATCGATCCTGCGTTAGGAGATTTCCAAGGGGCTGCAGACTCCCAGTGCTCTGCCTGACTCAGCCCAGTAGCCTGAACTCCAACCCAGCCCCTAAGTGTTTAAGGGCTTGTTGTTGCTTTTTTGTTATTATTAATATTATTACTATGCTTGTTCTGGCACAAACCCCCTTTTCTATTCT
>NW_010129206.1:996-1354 GCF_000699245.1 Pterocles gutturalis | reverse complement strand
GGTCAAAGTTTAATTAAACCTAGAGGAGCTGGAAAACCCACATAATTCAAAAATAAATGAAAGCAGTGGCTACTGCTGGGGGTGGCAGCCCTCAGTGTCACCCCTGGTCACAGCACTGCAGGCAGCCTGCCTGGCCCTGGGGACCTTGGGGGGGCCCTGGTGCTGCCGGGGCTGCCGGGGGGGTGCAGAGCTGCTGCAGCCCGAAATCCCATTGGAAATGTGGATTTTCCCGTTGCTGGAGGAGGGGGAAGGGGGCGAAGGGCTCCCTGTGGGGTGGTGTTTGGAGGATGCTCTGAGGTGTCCAGGCGGGAGGTGGGGAGCCGCGGCCGGCCAGCGGAACGAAGCCCGTGTTGGTCAC
>NW_010129206.1:686-951 GCF_000699245.1 Pterocles gutturalis | reverse complement strand
CTCCCTGCCATCAGGAATTACTGAGCTGCCATGAAATGGGAGGAAATATTTCATTATAGGCACATGCGCTTCAATTTCACATGATGGAAACTTCAGGATCAGCTTTCCCCCCACTCTCCCTCCTCCCTCCCTCCCTCCCTCCGTGTGCCTCATCCCTGCTGCGGCGGGTTTTTTTTTCATCCCCACCGTGGTCCTCCTCGCCCTTCATCCTCAGGAGGGGGTCAGGGCACCCCCTTTGCAGCAGGATTTCCCCCACAGCTTGGGG
>NW_010129206.1:297-526 GCF_000699245.1 Pterocles gutturalis | reverse complement strand
TGGGGGGGAAAACCCCACAACCCCCCCCTTGCAAGGGCTTTAGGGGCTGCCAAACACACTGGTGCATGGAGTAGGGAGGTAAAAAGGAGCTGCAACCACCCAACGAAAAGATACCCTTATGGACTATTTTTTTTTTTTTGGTAAAAAGTTATTTATTTAGGAGTGGCAGCTCTCAGGGCTTTCCATGGCAGAGCATCGGGGAACCCCCAGCCTGCTCTGGGCAGTGGGA
>NW_010129206.1:0-221 GCF_000699245.1 Pterocles gutturalis | reverse complement strand
AAAAAAAAAACAAAAACCCAACCTGGTGAGATGTGGTGTTTTTTTTTCCCAGACTGTAACACTTTTCTGCCCCCCCCCAAAAAGGAGGGACCTCTTCTCCCCCTATTTAAACCAACCCCTTATCTCCCAGAAATTGCACCCAAACCAGAAAAAGATGCAAAGCAGTAAAAAAGTGGAGAAATTCACCTTTTTTGCCTTATTTTTCCCTTGGTGGACTGTGA
>NW_010129205.1:28571-31567 GCF_000699245.1 Pterocles gutturalis | reverse complement strand
CAGGGTTTAACCTGGTGTTTTTAGTCTTTTTTGTAGCGTGTGGCTGGCGATGGCACCAGGCCGGGGGGATCCCCTCCCGCGTGGTGTGAGGTTCCCTGTGATGCTCTCGCCTGGGTATCTTGCTGCGGCTACCCCGTCAGTTTGTTTAGTGAAGACGATCCTGTTGTGTCCTACCTGGGTGATGTTCCTTTTTAGAATTGAAATGCTATTTGTCACTTATATCACAGGTTTGTTTATTTTTTAAAACCAGCTTTGTTAATCGAAACCACATTCATCACTAGGCAGTCCTTTCCATCCTAAAATGTTTTTGCAATAGCATTTCGCGCTCGCGGGCATTGGTCCAACACTCTCATGTCCGGACGTTGGCACTCAGCAGTCCCAATGACCACAAACCATGCACAGATCTGACAGCAACATCAGATGTTGTTCCTGCTTCCGCCAAAGGCCCGCCACGTGCATATACCCAGGTCTGATGCTGCTTGAATGGGGCCTCAACATCACCACGCTTCTGCAGAACTCGCTTTTACTGCAGCTGGCAAAATGGAGAAGTAGTGAGATGGGATGCAAATGTAGCTCTTCTTTTTTTTCTTTTTTTTTTTTTTTTAATGAACAGAACTAGGCATTGCTGGAAAACTATTTTAGTCCTAAAGCAGCAGATCTGGAGTTAAGGGTGGATTTTGCATTCAGCCTAACAACTGGGACATACCACATGCAGATTTCACCTACCTGAGCTTCAACTCACAAGCGCATAGGACCCCTCCACTCCACTCCACACAGCCTTGATGGAGGCAGATGGGTGAGTCTCTGTGTGTAGGATCACCTCACAGGGCTCATTTTTTTCAGGGTCAGACCCATGCACTTTTCCTCCTTTTGTGAAGAATAATATTTGAATACTTGCAGAAAACTTTTTTTTTTTTTTTTGCATTGCGAAATAATTTAATTCTGAGAAAGCCCTGGGCCTTCAATCTGTTTGCTTGAAGAGGCCCTAGTTACATGAGGAAAGCAAATTCTCTCTAGAAAGCTAAGGATCATATTTTTAATTGTAAACCATTTGATGATCAGCATTTATTTCTGTAATGATTTTGATGGCCAAAGTGGGCAACTTGGCTGAATTGGGAAATTTAAAAGGCGCAAAAAACAGTGGCAAGGGACTCATTAACACCTTCCTGCATTACAATCTCAGATCTGTCCTTGCTTCTAAATACTCTGAATGATTTATTTCCTAGATAAAAGAAGATAAGCAATAACAGTGGGTGGAGGAAGGGGGAATGGCAGTACACACACAGCCTAAAGCAAGAGGAAAGAAGATAAGGGACCTCTTACAGGGGACTGTGGGACAGCAGGGGCCTGAAGAGGGGTAGGGGAGGAGCTGTGAGAAGTCCATGAAATAGGAACAGGAGGTGTGACAGAACACTTGTGTGGGAAACGAGGAGGGGAAACCCCTCCGGTGTACGTTGTTGTTTGGCCCACAGGAACTACAAACACCGTCTTCCCATCCATCTGCTGAGCAGCGACAACGTGCTGAAGTCATCTGGCTGAAGGTTTCCGTGGTCTGGTGTTCTCCAAATGTTGAGTCACGACTCGGGGGTGCCAGGCTCTCATTTTTAACATGATGATGTACTCGACTGGGTGATCACCGGAGTATACCAAGTGCATTCTGGCAGACTTATGCTTTAATAATTTTACCCCATCCATTTTGTTTTGCTTTCTCTTTCTTTACAAAGGCAAACACTTCACAGGACTGCACAAAGGCCTTACTTTCTATGATGAGCTTTAGACTTTGTAGTTTTGTTGCACTCTGAGCAGCTGGGCTCAGAGTTACTGGGGCCATTTCCAGAGCGTATGGGAGGGAGGTTCTCGCTTTCAGAGGTTTCCAAGAACGGATGTTGGGTAACACAGAGCAGTTGAGCAGGCTGTGGTTTACAGAGGGTTGTTCAGAGAGCAAGCTGAGCTTAGGCGGTTGGCTTTGCCTTGAGCAGGGAGAGGCACTTTTAAACAATAACAGTTGTTACATTCCCAAAGTCTCCTAGCAGCAAGAAAGATGGGATCAGGCCCTAACCTCTGGATGTAGAAGCGGACCTCTCTGAGGTCTTGGTTCATCCACAAATTTGAATAAAATTGTGCCTTCAAACGGCTTCAGTAACGCGGCTGCTCGCTTTCCATGGCTCTGTCACCCCAACAACTGGAAAGTCTTCTCACAGCCATGTTTGTAAGACACATCCTTAAAATAGTTGAAATTACTTGTAACAGTGAGTGCTCGGCCTACTAAGCACATATAAGCAAATATTTGTAATAACTGGACCCATGTTTGCACAGCACCAAGCACACAGCCCGGGCTCCATAAATAATACTACTTGGCACTCACAGAGTGGTTTCCATTTCCAAAGCACTTTAGTCATAACCCTTGACACCTATATGGCCTTTTACATCTTTACAAGAATTAATTAATCCTCACAATGTCCTGTGAGATAGGTATGCACTGCAATAATAACAATAACAACAATTAATAATTCATGCCTTCTACTCAAAAATCACTGGAGGGATTAAAATGCATCTGTAATACTTGTTTTTTATTAACATTTTCCAGCAAATAATAAAAGCCATGGTATTGTGTTAAATCTATATAATATCTATCCATAAATCTTTTGCAGATTGAGGCGAGACTGAAGGCCCAGCAAGATACCAGTACGTCAGTAGGAATTGGATTACTGACTCCAGAAAACAAGTTCAAGTCCGGTCCACCATGCAGTCTAGGTGCCAGAATGAAGCTTGCCACGCATGGCAGTGCATAAGTAAACACCAGCGAAACAGGAAGGCTCTTTGTTCATTTTTAGCTCTTGTTTATGCAAAGGCTCCCCCAGTTACAGCATGCATTACGGGACCCCATCCTATAAAAACACAGCACCAAGAAAATGCAAGCGCTTACCGGGTGAGAAATGGCAGTGACTCAGCACCAGTACAACAGGGAGAGCAGGGACAAGTCTGGCCAACACCGG
>NW_010129205.1:0-28549 GCF_000699245.1 Pterocles gutturalis | reverse complement strand
CCCTCGTAAAAATTACCATATTGCCTTTGATATGCAGGCAAGCCCCAGTTAAACCTGATATTTAAACAAGTAGGACTTAAACCTTGTTGACTTAAACAGACAAACCGGCAGGCTCCCATCGGGGCAGCACCCCGGCTCCGGGCGTGCTGGGGCGCTGGAGTCGGGCTCCCCACACAGACAGTCCGATTCCCCATGAAGGTGCTTTTTTCAGTTTGTGTCCCAAAGTGGATTAGTGTAAACCACAAAGGCACCTTTAGTCCTAGTAATGCCACTCCATAAAGAGTAGATAGGCACACCCACACCCTAGTGATTTCCCCATGACTTCCCTGTCTCTGTGAGCTCTGAATCTGGAGCACTGAACAATTAATATGAGGAAGATATCAACTTACAAAAAACCAACCTCTAAATAATTTGTCTTTGTGTTGTGCATACCGAGAAGGGAAATGGAAGTTCACCACTTTGAAGGGACTGGCTTTATTCTTTTTGCAGCTGCTGACAATGACTGTTTGCAGAAGACATGCTGGGAGAGGGACTTGTTTCTGAGTAGGGATCATCTTCTGCTACTACCTTGGTGTACAAATTCATCAGTAATTGATCAGTGGACACGCAGTAAAAAATGTCTAACATTGGTGATTAACATGCCTGTAGCACTACTTTTTATTTTCATCAGTTGCTTTAAAGTATACACACAGAGATATGTTGTTGATCTCCATAAGGCAAAGAGGATTCCATCCCAAAACAATAATTTCATTCATACACTTACCCAGATTGATCTTGGAGGCTTCTGCTTCTCAGAATAAACAGCAAGAGCAGAGGAACAGTGTGACCAGGTGAATAGTCTCTCATTCACAGGCAGCTGATGAACTGTGTGATCCAAAGCCATGAAGTGGCTCTTTCAGAAATTTCAGGACACAAGTTACACCCCTTAGAGCACGTTTGGCACTGCTGTACATCTGTGAGGTTAAGACACGTAAGCCAGTTACATTCTCCCTGGTACACAGAGCTTCAGCAGGGCACGGCTGCTCATCCTGGCTCTTCTGCACAGGGGCAATTTCATGTTCGTATCTTTGAAAGCTATCAGCAGGCCCCCAGAAAAGAGCATAGCCCACAGATGACAAAGTTAAGAGCTGCTGCTGTGGGATTGGGATATTTACCAAAGGCATTGGCCTTATTGTCTCATTGCTGCTGACCTCCTCCCCAGAGGCCCAGCGTACCCTGAAGGCTTTAAGATGACCACAAATGTGTGACCATGCCACACCAAGGAGAGCTTCCAAACTGGTGCCAGAGGAACATCTTTTTAAAGAAAAAGTGAGAGTAGCAGAGGAGAAGAAATGCCAGCTGCTTCAGCCCCCTTGGAGCAAGGGCTCCTGCATCTTGTCTTCATGCAGGGGAATGGCTGCTCCCACTGGGGCACATTTTCCCCTTTTTTTTTTTTGGCGGGGGGAGAGGAAAAACAATGGGTTTTGTTGCTGCTGTCCCAGGGCGTCCCTGCCTGCAGAGGGCTGCCATTGTGGGCAGAGGATGCTACCGTCCCCTCAGGCTCCCAAAGCGGTTCCTGGCACAAGAGGGATGACAAAGTGAAAGCTGTCCCAGGGCCACCAGCCATCATGATGAGTGTCGTGTTGAAAGCCCTGAATATCATCCCTTGCCACCCAGAATCTGGACTCAGAAGGATTTGTGGGTGTTGCGCACAGTTGTGAAGAAGAGGAGAAAAATGAGTGAACACCACAGAAAGATGCTGATACAGACCTGAGTCAGGGAAAGCAACACATCACTCAGCATGGACTGACCCCAGCGGTTTTAGTTATTGCAGGTGCAGAGCTGTAGTTTCAGTGTGAACTGGGGTTGTTTCCTTGAGAAGGGGACACTTTGCCAGCGGGTACCATGACAGCAGGCAGGCTGTTGTTAAAACAACCTCTCTGCGAGCACACCCAGCAATGCAAGACCAGACTGCCTCCAAGTTCCTGGAGCAATTAGTTTAGACATGGCAAGCTAAGCTAGAGACATGGGAACAAATTTATTTTTTAACTTTAATCACTCTCTAAGGATGGTTTTAACTTTTTTTTTTTTTGGTAGTTGGATATGTAAATATCCACATTTCTTAAAATGGAAAAAAAAAACCCAAATAGAAATACTGTGAAGGGCCCTGTTAACTCCATGGTTATGGCAAAGCTCCCTTCACAGCAGGACTGTAACTCAGATATTACATCTTACAATGGCAGAGCAAATCCAAACTTGTTTTATTTTAACAAGATTACGAAAAAGGGTGTGTACCAGCAGCTATCGCACACCTCTGAAGTTTCAAGCAAGATGTATCTGGCTCTCGTATGAGATCAAAACGGATTATCTCGCAGAGCCAGGATGTGGTTGCAAAAATTCAGTATTGTAAGTGTCATCGTGATTCATACTATAATCTACGTTACTCAATATAATTACTGCAGAGTAAATAGAAGTACAAAAGGTATAATACTTTTTAGATATTTACCTTTATCTCCGTCAAATACTATTTTAGTACTTCCTGGAAGCCCAGGAATCCAGCCAGCTTGAAGAGGATTCCTTTTTCATGCCGGTACTTAAAGCCCCGCTTTTCTTTCATTATGCATACATTGTTCTGGTTCTTTATGTGAGCAGAGGACAGAGCCAGGACTGTTTGCTCCCTAATCAGAGTCCTGAAAGACTCCTCATGTGGCATTCAGCAAGCTGTTTATTAGCAGGGCATGAGCTTCCATCTATAAAAAGAGAGGACTAACACAGCTACTAACCACGATGATATTATTGTTAACACATAATTATCTATCTCACAAGAAAATTGGGAGGGTAAATTAGTGTTTACGAAGTATTTTAAAAGATGATCATATTATTTATGTGAGGGCTATATTTTATGGCCTGAGGACAGCAATTGTTGAAAACTACCTTCTAATTAGGTTTTGCTAATGATAGTGTCAAAAAGGTTTAGAAAACAATATCAATAGGTACATTCAAAAGTCCCTGGTTTTTCTTCTTACTGTATTATTGGTATCAGCTGCTTTCCTGTAGATAGGTATGCTATATCCACATCTACAAGATGTTAAGCATTATTTTCTGGCATATAAATATAAAATGAATGAAGTACATGGTCTTGCCAAAGCACACCTGGCAGTACATTCTTAGGCAGCTCGCTCCAGTGATTAAAGCCCTTGAAGTCAATAGAGGATTTGCAGTTGTTGGGGTTTGTGTTTTTTTTTTTTTTTCTTCTCCCCACCCCGCTGGGCTAGGATTTCATCCTGGATCTTTCATCCAGCCTTGTCTTTCACTGCTCATCACTGATGTGCTTAACACTCAGTTAAAGCACACCCTGGATTTATTTTATCCAGTCCCTTAGCTGTGGAAGGGTTTTTGCAGGTCCTCATCATAGGGAGCTGACTGCAGCCAAGTCCAGCCAGAAGGATGACTTTGCTGGGGCCTCCTGTATTTCCCTTTTTTTTTTTGTCAATTATCTAAATTTCATTTAACATCCATTTCTTTTCAGTTTTATTCTTGAGGACTTCTGATAACCTATCAAACTTCCCTGAGCTGGTTGCAATGTTCGCCCCCTCCGATGCGCACCACAACGCTGACTGTGAATGGCTGCAGTAGATTAAGCAGCATATTTCCACAAAACATTTCCAATACGAGACCAAATTTTATGAGCTGTGTGAGCATCCTGTGTAACATTTCTAGCAGGTACATAAAACACTTTGGGGTATATACAGAAAGAGACATTTGACTGGGTAGACCAGTGCATTAGAAATAGCTCTCAATCTTTCACGGTGCTAGATGTGTGCCATAACATGAGACCAAAAGACCAAGAAAAAAGAAAAAACCCAAAGCATACAGTGGAAGAATGAACCGAGAATTATTTCCTCAGCTGAGCCAATATTTCCTACAACACGGCTTTCTGTGAGTCAGCCTTTTTGTGCCACAGAACTTAAAATAGCAAAAGTGAGATAAGAGTAGGCTTGTTGGAAATAAAAATTTGCAAGGGGTAGAAAAAAAAAACCCACAGCTTTTGGACCAGGAGAGTGGTGATGAGCATGGTGGTGATCTGCTGGTAATAGATTACTGTAAGAATATATCAAGTAATCCTAAAAAAGGTAACATTTGTCTGAGACGGTAAAACATGGTAAATCCCAGGGATTTCAGCAGCTCCCCGTCCCTCTTGCAGCACTGAGGGAAGAGAGGGCAGCACCCTGACTCCTCTCTTTCTCCCTCTCCGATAAACAGGACTGGTTTCATCCCAACCTCCTTTAATTTTCCTTATGCTGCTGAGAAGCCCCGGGCTTGCAGAGAGGAACCTCAGGCAAATTCCACACTGATTTCACATAGTTCAAGACAGGGCTTAATAAATATACATGGAGGAGGAGAGAGAATATTTCTAGAGGCAGAGTGAAGCAGGGGATGGGCTAGCAATTATGCAGACTTGTTGGCCACATCCCAGCCTTTGGTGGTTCTTCAAGGGCTGTGCCTGCCAGAAATGAGTTTAAAATCTGGATGAAACGCATCTCCCACCAAACCCACCAGCTTCCCTATTTGCTTACATGACGTGCAGCACACCCAGGAAAGAGTTCCCACCAAGAGCAAAGATCACGCGCCCGCTGGTAATTCTGCACCGTCAACTAGAAGCAATTAGCGTGCCAAAGGGGTGGAGCCCCCATCGTTGCCTGTATGAAAATTAAGATCATTATTAAAATGGAGAAGAAAACAAAAAAGGCACCCCAGCTTTCGGCAGGGCTGAGGTTGTCTCTTCCATTACTGGTTTAATGAAGTCTCTTCTGGCCACCTCAGGTTTCATCCACTTGCTCACGGTCCATATGGATAATTCCCTCCATTCCCCTCTATTTAGGCTCAAAATCCAACATTTGCTAACTTAATTGGACACAGGGCATTTTGCAAAGGAGCAGTGGCCCCATGCAGATACATGGCATTTGTCTTTCATTTTTCATTTCTTCCTATCACATGCAGGTCCCGTTCTGCAAGGCACTGGGCAGAGACAGCTGCACCAGATGTCTAACATAAGCAAACAAAGCCGAGGCGTGGATACTTTACACAGCAGGTTATTTTTAAAGCTAAGAGCAAAATCTCCGTCTCCTGAGCCTTGTTGAGGGGAGGCTCGCTGCAGCCGGGTCGGCATTCAAACCCAGGCGTTTCTGCGCGAGCGCCTTCCCTCCCTCTGTTGCTCAGGAATTTTTATTTTAAAAAGTCTACAAGGACATAAAAAAACTTTTCATTTCCCACATCCTGTCATTAAGCAGCTGTACTCTGAACAATGAATGATGACAAACCAAAGCAACAGTTTTAAGTGAAGCAGGATTACACTTGGCATCGCTATTTGTTATGTGGCTTACTGGACAGCAAGACAAATGCGTACTTCTGCTACCCTTTCCCGCTGCCAGCTCTGTCCCCTATTAACACGTAACTGCACGATTGGAAGGAGCACTGTAGCCAAAGCAGCTGCAGGATGAGACCCCAAAAATCAAATTACGTCTGGGCCAGCAAGGGCTGGGGGTCTGCAGTCCTGGATGGGACCCTTGGTTCCTCTGGGCTGGGTTCTCACCTCTGGCACTGACCCAGCACTATCTGATGCTTCAGCATTTTTTAAGACCCTCACAAGGCTCCTTGCCCGTGGTGCTCTCATATACATCCGAGGAGACGGCTGTCCTGACCTGGGGGGGAGCAGCTCACCAGAGAATTTTAACCAAAATCCTGCTCCATTGCATTATTCTCTACCGAGTAAGGTGAAAACATAACCAACCCATGCCTGATTAATTATCTCACAGTACTTGCAGAGGTTTAAGTAATATCACACATTGCTCATGCATCCTCTAAAGCCTTGCTGGTAATGATGATACATTGCTGTTAACAGTAACGCCATTTAGAAACTGGAGCTACAAAAATATTCACCAAGGATGCTGCCAGCCTTACACAAATTGATGTGAATGTATAATGGCATTACTCTGCACCAACGTGGTCCTTGTAAACCACGAGGCTCAAATTGCTGTACCCATCAGGGCACACAGCTCCCGTCTGGGCTGCCGAGGGACAGCAGGGGGGTCGTACTCTGCACATACAAAGTGACATTTAGCAATATCTGCTTGGAAATGTTCTTGGTTCCTTCTGGACCATCTTTCCGTGCAAACACAAGACCCATTCAGCCTGGGTCACATCCGCAGGCGATCAGGAGTCAATGGGATCATTCATGTTCCGAAAACCGCACACGTACTCGAGTTGTTCCTTCGGCAGGAGCCTGGACTGACGCTGCTGTGAGCCTCCAGCCCCAATCATTTCAGCATTTGCACATATTCCACCTCCCGTGAGGCCCACAGGACTTCTGTAAACATAAATAATGGCAACATTAGGGCTCCATTTCAAGTCCAAGATTGCAAATGGTATTTCTATTTACTATTGAGCTCCTATTTATTCATCAAATGCATTAGAAAATCCATTAGAGAGGAAATTAAGGACCTAATGACCTGTGCCATCATTCGAACCTGGTGTTTCAGATGCCTGCATCAAGTACAGTTCTGTGCTTCCATCTCGTCTTGTCCTGTGACTCACTCGAGATGGGAAGCGGCACAATGAGACAGCCTTATTCACCCTCCACACCAGTAACCCGCTGGCAGAAAACCCGGCCGCAGGGCCGAGCACGGCTGCCTGTGCGGGCAGGAGAAGCGGTGCGGCCAGGAAAGGCAGCCCCTGCCGGCAGCAGCGGCAGGGCGAGGGCAGCGAGGGCAGCCAGTGCCCACTCACAGCCGCTCTGCTGGGAATCGAGGGCGGCTGCAAAGGAAGGGATGGCGTGGTCTGCTGTGGCATATGGATACGCGTGTGTACGTGTATAATACACATATTTAGAAAGCAGGAGTGAACCGCAGTGGATCTCAGAGCTCTGTCTGTCCTGCTGCAGCAGGACAGTGACTTACAAGGAGCTCTACAAGGAGTCATAATTCCAGGGCAAGAAGATGACAGCAAGTGGCACTTTGCTGTAGCCAGACCCAAGATTTAAGCAGCAACTTACCCTCGATCTTCAACAGCAGCTGTGAGTTGGCACATCCCAGCTCATTCATGTTCTGCCATCACAGCACTACAGCAAGGGTAGGTTTTCTGACAGGACTTTCCATCCCAGATCTCTCTAAAACAGCCAACAGCAGCCTGGCTTCCCCATCTTATAGTTTGCAGTGAGCTCTCTAAATTGTTTGAGTGCCAGTGTTGTTGTGTATATAAACCTCTCCGTGAACTGTGTCTTTGTGCTGCTCCATTTCATTAAACAAGACGGACAATTCAGGAGCTGGTTTAATGCCTCCAGGCGCTTGGGTCATCTTGGGTTTTTCCTTGTCCCAGAGTTCATGCTTGCAATGGATGGTTTATCTCCCTGTCAGGACAACAAAATAAAGCAAACGCTAAAATCTTCCCCAGTGCAATGGCTCCCAGCAGCGAGGGGCAGGGAAGGGGCTCCCCTGGCATCGCACCCCTCCCTCTGCTAGAATCCTCATCCAGGGACTGCTGCACCATCCCCAAACCCCCACCTTGAGGTCAGTGTGATGGCAGAAGCCAGGCCTGAATTTAGCCTCCCCCCGACACTGCTACATCCTTCATTCCCCTTCCAGAGCAATAACGCAGCAAAGTTGTTTTCATCCTTGGCTTCACAGCAGCGGTGGTGTTTGCTGCCTCCACACCCCAGCGAGGAGATTCTGCAGCCTTTAAATGAACTGAGATCTGACCAGGAGCTCAGTTCAGCAGCTAAGAGCCCATCACGCATCAAATCCCCATCGCTTTCAACAGCATCTGCGATAGTTTTTGCAAGCGGCTAAGATATAGCTGCAAAAGTTTTAAAGCTTTATAATAATGCTGTGTGTACCCCTTCACTGCGCACAGACACACACAAACTGCATTATTCTAATTCCCTGAGAAGCTATCTAGCTCCTTCTTACATCACACAATATAATCAGCCATTTGGCCCTGAGTCAGTATTTCCATGAAGCAGAGTCAGTATAAAAACCTTTTCAAGGATTGTTTTTGCCTCTGTAATGCTTTAAAAATTCTATATCTTGGGACTGAAGAATACTCAGTGAAAACACAGCATTTCTGGACGCCTTTCAGTTCTCACATCAGAAATGCTGGCATTGAGAATAAAATTGTTCCCATATTTGAGCTTGGTATCAAAACAACAACACGTAAGTTTTTGTTTATGCAGTTTATGAAAACAAATTAGTATATACTTGAATGTATTAATCGCAGATAAATGGAAACAAGTGAATAGGACTGTCTAGCACCCTTTGTACTTCATATAAACAATAATAGCTTGCTGTTTTACAGCGGCCATACCAGACGAAAGCAACTAAAATGGTCGCAACTGTATTCAAAGCTCAAAGCAGTACTGCTGCGTGCTCACATTCTGACCGGCGCTGGCTTTGTGTGCAGCAGGTCAGCTGCTGCTGTCTATATATGCTCACCCAGAAACATGCCTGGGGACCCTATACCTACACTATATATGGAAGAAATCTCCATATATACAAGGTATCTGCTCAAGAGCTGCTGAGTTTCACGTCATGCCACAAGTCACTGCTGCCCTTCGCCTCCCCCCTGTGCAGAACCACCCCCTGGGCAGGATCTGGCCCCCACCAGCTTTGGCCATCTTTGTGGGGGGGGATGACGAGCACGCTGCATGGCGGGAGATGCCAGCAGGCACCCCAGTACCCATCCCATCGGATGCAGCCAGCCTGGCACCAAAACGCCAAGGTTGAGCTGGCGGGTGAAGGAACCCATTTGGCGGATCTCTGAAGATCCCTTTAGGGATCCCCTTCCAGCTGCTCTACAAGGATGAACTCCAGCTTCTCAGCTGACAAGTCCCAGCACCCTCTCCTTATCCATAACCATACTTACATGACACCAAATGCTGCGTGGGGACAAGGGTGACATGTTGTCCATGTTGTTTGACCCCTGATAAATGCATTTCTCATCCCTGCTTAATGCACTTCATTACTCACGGTGCCCAGGTTTGTTTTGCTTTCCGAGGGGAGGAGAGGTGGAAATGCTGTCAGAGCAGCGACAAGAAAAAGCAACACACGGGCATTCCGGTGTATTTATGCCCATTCTTAGCCATCCTCTTTCTGTTTTTAGAAGCCATCATGAAGCAAGAGAGCAATTTTTGCATTGGTTACAAAGACTACACGACACCACATGTAACTGCTGACAGGTTTAAATGTCATCTGAGAAAAGGAGTAACAAGAAAGGCTGCATTGAGAATTCTAATGGGGAGCTGGTCGGGTGTTGCTGGTTTGGGGCACTCTCAGGGAAGGACCAGAAGGTCTCTGTGCTCTGAAGTGACGCACGTAGCCAGCAGAACAAGGTTTTCCAGCAAATGGAATTTTGCTAACCGAACCAGTTAGAGAGACAGGCCTGCCTTCCTGTGGAAAATAGGGTTTTTTTGTCTAAAAATGCTTCCCTTCTCCCTCATGGGGAGAGCTCCCAAGGCCAACCTCATCCCCAGTGAGGCTCCGTGGCTGGGAACATCTTCATTCCCATTGGAAAGGGCATCCTGGGTAACACGGGACGTACAGCCCAGCCAACAAAACTCCCCAGTGAGAAACTCCCCTCAGGGACGTTTCCCAATCAGAACTTTAAGCTTTGAATTTAAAGTTTTTTCCCCAAAATCTTCAGGTTTCAATTTTTCAGTAAAAACGCTACATTCTTTGGGTATTTTTTATTTTAAGTCCAGTAGAAAGGACTGCTAATCATTTCCCTTTCTTCTTGGGGTAGGGATGAGCCACGGTATCATCTTAAAAAACCCAAATAATAGCCCCTGAGTTTAAACCTAAAAAAAACTCTAAACCTTTTTGGTGGTTATTAGTAAACAATAAGTTTTATCTGCCTCTTACCATCTCGGTACTAAGGGGGAAGTTGAAAAGTTTTCTAAGAACTTCTTAAACTGCCAGTGGAGACTAGCATTAGAGATAAACTACCGTATCTGAAAATCAGAAAATAGCTTCTCTGCAGCTGTCTTATCAAGCAGCAGCACAGAGCTGTGAAGTGCACTTACTGTGCAGCAACTGAACTGAAAATTTGGGGAAAAACACTGGGAAGCACAAGGCACCCATCAGTGTGCACAGGCTCCATCTGAGAAAAAAAAAAATATCCCTCAGCTACATCAGAATTTCTCCAGATTACGAGAATTAAAAATTGGAGGAGAGTGTAAAATTTGAGTTGGTTTTTTTCCCCTTATTTTAAAGAAATGCTTACCAGAGTTTGCAGGAGAGCAGTGGGCTGCTCCAGAGGAAAAACAGGAACCAGTGGTGGTGCCTCTACCCAAGGGACAGGTGGGTCAGCACTGTGGCCATCGAGTTCAGCACAGCAACCTGCGTTTCCCCTGGTAATTTCCACACATATATCCACATAGGAGCACATCTGAGTGGAACTCAAGTCCTCCACCCAACACCACTGACTTTGCACACGTGGGTAAGCCACGATGCGCGCCCACCCTCCGGCTCCCTGCGACCATAGCGCTTGCCCGCGGGGCTGTTGTGGTTTCCAGCTGCTGTGGCCCCTGTCCAACTGGCAGAGGTTTCATCAGCCTCGGCTTGGCTGCTCGCCTGCTGCCTCCATGGCCCTCCGCATCGTCTTCAGTACTCAGTCCTCTTACTTGCCTCTTGCAGGTTTCCCAGAGTTAGCAGGGCTTCGCCAAAACTTAGCCTTGCTCTTCTGAGCCCTTCTTCTTCACCAGTCCTGTACCCCAAAACGTACCACCTAATTCACTAGATGACAACCGAGACTGCAGCACACGTTGCTCAGATATGGAAGCCTATGGCCATCAGCTCTCCAGCCAGCGTGGCTGGAGATCAGTCCCATCCCATTGTTTTCTTGCTTTTCAAGGCTGCACCTCTTCACTGTGGCCATCTCCAACTGAAACCTACTATTAAAAAAACAGCTATGCCCATGCGGAACCGATCCCCTCCGGGGACCCTGGGGTGGCCGTGCTGGGTGACAGCAGCGCCGGCTGCAGCCCTCCCGAGCCAGGACCCCGGGCACCTGCTGGGTTCGGGGGTGTTCCTGCAGCTGCACCCCCAGCACATCGAGATGTGGGTCAGGCCTGGGGACGGGGCACAGCCATCGACACCTCGCACGCTCCTTCCCAAGCAGGAAGGGAACCCACCACTGACATGGGCAGCCAGGCACAGCCCACATGGCTACAGAGGGGGGATCATCATTGAAGAGCTGCTGTCCACAGCAGACATACACACTGACACTGTCATATTTCTGCAACAAAGAAGTAGTCCTCTGAATCAATTTTTTTTTTTTTTTTGGCAGTTAATATTAAGGGGAAGTTTCCAGGGCTGCGATGACCCTGTCTAGTTTTGCGTACAGCACACAGCCAGCCCAGCAGAGCTGGGTTAGCCATAGACGTGGTCTGGGAGGGCTGGGGAGGGTCAGCTCTGCTGCACAGCTTCAGCTCCCACCCGAGGATGAACAGCCCCTGCCAGGCACCGGCCAGCTCATCGGGAGGGGAGAGAGCCGGGACTGAGCCCAGCAGTGAAAAGCTGCAAGCCTTGGGCTCCCCCCATGTTTAATCCCAAAACACAAGGATTTAGAATTGAAATTTCCAATTCAACAGCTTTGACTAGCAGATGTCAACCCTACTAACAGTAATAACACTGATTCGTTTGTTTGTTTTTAAGCCAGGCCTGGTTTTTTGCCTTTCAGTATTTTTCTGTTATTTCTTCCCCTTAGCTACTGAAAACAAGCTTGGGAAGGAGAGTTATTGGACACTAAGGATAAACCCCAATTCACCACTAAGTGGGCAAATGGAAAGTGAAGTTCTAGCACAGAGAAGTGACTTAAAGATCCAGCTCAACTCTGGTGACAAACCAGAGGGACTCAGCACCTCACTCTGCTCCCAAAACCCTCATCTCCATGCAGCTCACCACCACGGGCTGGTCCAGTCTTTGGTGACAAAGAAACCAAGGCATCTCATGGACCTTTAAAAGTCATTTCCTGCCCTGGCAGGACAGACAGACAGAAAAGGTTCAAACACCAGATTTCAGAGCAGCCTGAGCCCAGGTCTGCCCAGTGTTTAGGAGGGGGGCTGAACTGGTGCGGTGGAGGAACGCAAGCGGCATTGCTGGTGGCACAGAGGGGGGTGATGGCTCTGACCCAGCCATCCTCTCTTCTCCAGCTCGGTCAAACGTAGGCAGCTTCCAGCAGGGTTTAAAGCCAGGCTCAGTCTGAAGGCACAGCAAGTGCCACCTGAGTTATCTTGCAGCAGCGTGCAGTTTAGCACAAGAGTAGAATGTGTAGCCAAGGACCATGGCAAGGGCTTTTCAGAAAACATGGGTGAGAGAAGCTGGATTTACTGTGCTGGAGTTAGTTTGGAGCTACAGTAGGATAAATGAGACCTAGGCTTAGTTTAGTTGTTACAACAAATGTATCTGACATTGACTTCAATAGACTAATTCCAGATTTATATTACGCTGAACCTAGAGCCAGTAGATACACAGTGCAATGATAATTATAGAGAGCAATATAGAAAAACAAATCACTGTATTAAGAGAAACAAATGGACCCTGGAAAGGTGCCATGTTTTTAAACTGGGCTACAGTGACTTGGGCTGGTCAGTGCCTATTAGATCATCCTCATGTCCAGGCATTTATTTTCTGTATCTTAATTATGTGGAGAAGCTCAAGCAGAAGAGAGAAAAAGCAATTCTCTTTCTCTTAATAGAATGGTGCGTCTAAATACGAATAATAATAATTTAAAAATGCCGGGCCAAATAAAAGTCAGAGCAAAATCAAGGGTAAGGCAGATCCAATCTGACACAACTTTCTCATGCTTTCAGAAAGCATTTTCTTCTGTGCTGCAGACCTCTCTCCCTTAACACCTCCCTCCTCCAGTTTCCCTACGCTGCACAAAGCGAGAAGTTAAAGGTAAACATCTGTTTCTGCTTGCTGACCTTTCCTTTTTTCCTTGGGAGGCTCTTACTGCCGACAAGGGCACTGCACATATTTCACTACGAAAGATCAAGCGAGGATAGAGGGAGTGGTTTCCGGCTCCTAAAAGCAGCCCATGCCAGCACGGTAATGCTGTTTAAGCACGGCTCTTTGTCATCACCAGCATGAATGAAAAGCCAAGGCAGCCCTGGGACACAGCGAACAAGATCTCTCAGAAATCAGGACCGTGAGCTGACCTCTGGCTCTGACATTGCCCAGCCACCATTTTTGGCCTGTTTGTCATCGCTCGGTCCTCCAGGCATCATCTCCACAAACCACAACACGGAGCATGGGAGGGGGAAGAAGGAATTCCCCTGAGAAAATGTTCTTGCCCTGCACACATCAATGCAGCATCTCCCCAGTCCGGCTGCATCCCTCCTGCCTGCCGCAGCCCCTCGCCCAGGGGCTCTGGCACTGCCCCCGCTGGGCTGCCCCCCAGCCCCTGCACCTCCCTGGCTACGCCATACCAAATGACATTTTATTTAGGCTGTTTCAGAGAAGCAGAAAGAAAAGACACAATTTGATGCTTTCCAAACACCCTCAAGTCATACTCTTTCCACCCATATTCTTCATTTCCTGCAGGAGAGCCCAGCAGCAGGTACCCCAGGTCCCTGCGACCCCTCTCTGCCCATCAGTTCCCGCAGACCCACGCCTCCACCCCATCACCCTTGTCCCACCGCCTCCAGCTGACCCAGCACACCCCTGGCCCTCCGAAACGTTGGGAGAGATGAGATCATCCAGAGCAGCTTGTAAGACAAACATCCTGACAGCTCTCGCTAACATTTTCCACAGGTTTCTCGTGCTCCATTAGCTCTTGCTAGACCGTATCGCGAAGCAGTCGCCGTAATTAATGACTTGTGTACTTTTGTGCACACGGGTTCTTATAATTCCTCTGTTCCTCTCTAAACAGAGTCAAAATCACCGGCCCAAGGCAGCAAATGTGCTCAGTAAATCCAGAGTCTTGGCAATCACTTATAACCTGTTGTTTTGACAAACTTCCCTCCGTTCCTCCCACCTATGTGTATTTCTTAAAAAAATAAAGTGCAGCCATCTCCCCTGTAAGGGGCGAGGCATAAACAGAAGGGCATATGCTGAAGTCATAACTCAACTAAAATCCTTCATCTCAAAACTCTGCCCACAAGGCTTGGGGACCAAGAAAAGCAGACCCAAATGTTCTTGCCTGGATCTGACATTAAGCTAGAACCATGAAGAGAGAGAAGCGAGGGAGGCAAGAGAGGGCCTTCCCTCCGCAGACAGGGCTGGAAAGTTCAGGCTGGGAGCCTTTCCTAGCAGAAGATCCTTGCTCAAGGTCTGATGGAGGGGAAGGTCTCCTGAAGGGAGTGATGGAAAGCCTTTCACACCAGTGACTCCAGCACAGAGGGTGGCTTCTCCTCCAGCTTTGACCTCTGGAGAGCTCCAGTCAAAGCCTCGCCTCATTTGGAGTCATGGGGGTTTCCCTGCTGAGCCCAACAGCTCCACAGTTCCACATGGAATCACAGAAGGGTTCAGGCTGGGAAGAGATGTCCGAGCACCCTCTTTGGTCCATCCCCAGCAGAGCCGGGCTGTTCACATCCCTGCTCCTGCCCGAGGATGCGTGAGCACTGCACGCAGCTTCTCCCACATGTTCCTCTGGGGTGCTGTGCCCAGGCCAGGCACGGAGCTGAGCTGGTCCCTCCCACGCAGGGTCTGTCCAGCATCCCTGGGGAGAGCAGCAGGGGCTCTCCCATCAGCACAGCGTCTCTGGCAGAAGCATGTGCACCACCATTGCCTGCTTCTTGGGGCTGTTCCTTGAGACAGGCAAAGACACCTGGGGAGCAGGGTGGGCACCCCCATGCGCTGCCAGGGTGTGCAGCTCTCTACTGGCCTGCAAGGCCAGTTGCTCGGTAGAGGTGGAGGGGGATTGTTCTGGTCAGACCTGGTACACAAACTGTTAAAGTCCCCTTAAGAGCATGGCTATCATCTTGGCCAACGCTACAGAGAGATCTCTAGCTCCATCCTGGCCTCTAGCCACGCCATGCTCAGAGGCAAAAGCAGAGCCACGCACTTGCTCCATCTGCATCCCAAAACCAGCAGTGCCATATCCCAGAGAGACCTCCTCTGTTCTGCAACAAGGCACACTGCAGCCACATCCTTTTCATAACAGGATTTTTATTTCGACACTTTCCGAGATAGAATCATAGAATGGTTTAGGCTGGAAGGGTCCTTAAATATCATCTAGTTCCAACCCCCTGCCATGGGCAGGGACACCTCCCACTAGCCCAGGTTGCTCAAAGCCTCATCCAACCTGGCCTTGAACCCCTCCAGGGATGGGGCATCAACAGCTTCCCTGGGCAATCTGTTCCCCTAGATACTCTAGTTCCCCTGGATCCCCAGACACGGTCTTCCAGAGGGGATCACCAACAGTGGTGCTACCAGACCCTTCCCCTACCCCAGGCAGGGACCAGCACTGCTCCCTGCCCACCAGCAGCATCCAGCCACAGCCCCAGTGTCTGCACATGCTGCACGTTCCTGGTGGGAATAGAACGGTCATCCCAGTGGGATGCTAATGGATTCACCAATAGCACCAACAGAGTTGTCATTACTGGCACCGCAGTTCAGGTAGACATTGCTGATGTTTACAGTACAGTACGGTGGTGGGTTTAAGCAGTATTTGGGTTTAAGAGCCATTACATTATTTTGAAATATGGACACTGTTGGTGGATGCTTAAAACTCTGCTATGCTGTGGCATAAACTTAGTATTAACTTTGGCTCTGTAGAGGAAATTGAAAATGGTGCCCTCAAAATCATTATGCTGAGCAAAATAGGGGAAAAGACAGCCTGGAGGGAAATAAGAGCAAATTTACTTCAAGCACCTGAAAGACCCTGTGGGACTCGCTCAGCCCAGGGGCATGGAGGATGTCGGGGGCAGCACGGTGGGATGCAGGGGCTCAGGCAGCCCCAATGCCCCAGCCCATCCCCAGAGCTGTCGGGGTGCAGACCCCAGCGATGGCAGCCAGGACAGGGGCTCTGCCCTGACCAGTCCCCACCAGCTCATAGAGGAAAGCAGCAAGCAAGCAGTGGATTTTCTTGTTCTCTACAAGGATTTGCAGGAACAGGGGGTCTGGCTTGGTATGGGTCAGATTAGTTTTCATATGTATAAAATTGCACTGGCAACACAGCTGTCCTTTATTTAACGCAGATTGTGTGTGCTCTCCACTCCCAGCTTGAGAGGAGCGAGCATTACCTCACCGACTGGATGTAATTTCTCAGCTCCCTGACTTCAATAAAAATTCTAGCACCTGCAAACTTTTTAAACAAATCATATATATTAGAGCAGAAAACCCCCCACACATTCTCCTGAACTAGCAGCCATGCGTCTTGAAACCAAATCCTCCAGAAGACATCTGGCCAATGCTGGTGCCCTTACGACAAGGCTCCCCCACGGTGCTGGTGGCCGAGAGCCCACGGACCTGCTCCACAAAGGCCACTCTGTAGCCAGGGCTCCCTCTGCCATACTGAGCTCCTGGGAAGCTGATGGATTGCTTTCAAGAGTGCCTTAAAAGTAAAAACAAAACAAAACAAAAACCCACAACAAAAAAAACCAAAAAAACCCGAAACCTATTAAAAAGTTTAGAAAAAGTAAAAAAAAAGTTAAAAAAATCTCTCATTGTAAACATAAAATGAAACAATGGAACACAAAGGGGGAATCCTCAGTTTGCTTCTGTGGATGCTGATATTGAGGCTGAAGCACACCGTGGAGGCTTTTATCATAGATCCGTGCACAGGGATACCAGGAGAAGCATCTGGGCTGCAGAGACCACAGGGCAGGAGAGAAGAAGAGGTCTCCAGCTCACATTCCTGGGTACAATCCTCTGCAAAGCTGCTTTCCCTCCCCACCCCAGCAATAAAAAAACCTGTATACTTGAGCTCTGGAGCAGCTGCTAACTAGGAGCCGAGTGCTGGGTGGGTTGAGAGCAGCACATTTTCACCAGACCCAACCCCAGAATTGCTTAAATGAGGTGTGTGCAAACAGATTTGCTAGAGCAGGTTCCAAGGAAGGGCTCATTCACCTAAAAACCCCCTTGTTTTCTTTTCCCCTGGACCTTCAGAGCACAATCCCCTTCCCAACAATAAAGTGGAAGAAGGAGACCCTGCCAACCCCCACCCCTGCGCCGCAGAAAGGCCCACGTGCAAACCTCATGAGCAACCTTTGTTCTGGTGACATTTCCAGCCCAGTCACTAGGTCAAAGAGAGCACAGACAAGTTTAATTAAACATCCAGACTGTCTGGTGTTGCTTTATTATCACCTGAACCTTCCCACTGCTTCGCAAGTGAGAACTGAGGCACATCATCCTGCCAGCGAATTAACAAGTTTCTCTTGGTTGATTGACCCAGACTTTGGAGCCATCGGAAAAAGAACAAGGGCTTGAAGTTCAGCAGAGCTCGGTGCCAAGTTTCATTCCTAAATGACACCCCAGAGCTCAGCAGGAGCAGTTTGACTTTTCTTACCCAACGTCCTGTCACCAGCAGCCTGCGCAAGCCATGGGAATGCTGCAATTAGTATCAGAGATAAACCAGATCCATTAGGAGATGGAAGGGGAACTCAATCTGTTTTACAAATGGAAATGAAGTAGCAGCCTCAATTATAGGATTTTTAAAAACATGCAATTTAGCAAAATGTTGATTTCCTTTTCGCTTACTTCGTTCTTTGTCTTTTAGATACTTCAGCTCAAGTAGCAGGCAGTATATTAACCGACCAGATTTTGGCAATGTATTTAATAATCAAGCTCAAATAAGTGCTCTTAGGAAATAATTTTATTTACAGTTCAGCTGGGGAAGAATATTAAAGCTTTGGGTAAAATTATTATCCTACAGTAATATATTTTGAAGGCATTTGGGCTGTAGCTGACTAGCACCAGTGAGTCAGAGCACAGCATTTGACCTTTCAGAAAACTCATCATTTATTTGGGATGTGGAACAGGATTCGCCCTCCGGCAGCCCCCAGCCAGGGCGGGCAATCACCACCAGCAAGAGACTTTGAATCCCTCCCTCACCCCTCCTGTCCCCCAAGCCCCAGCAGGAAGGTTTTGGGGGTCCTGGCAAGTAGCAGAATCACTCCTAATCCCCTGCACCCCCTCCTCCATATAGTTTCTTTACGTGTGGATATATTTTACCGTTCTGCAGCAAGGCTGGAGCTTGGGAACACTGCACGAAAATATTTTAGCATGTACATGCCTGTGTAATAACTTTTTTTAAAAATTGGTCCAGCCCACATTACTGCTTAAATAATTGGAGGTGCTCAGCACTGAACATATTTTACCATGCTTTCCCCATGGCATCTCTCCCACTCCAAACTGTTTGGAAGTTGAACAGAGACTAAGCATTAACTAATTAAATTTCTCAAAACAAAGGTTAATTAGCATGTTTATTTTGGATTATGTATATATTGAATTATTAAACACTATATGGTACCATTAAAAAAAAAACGGGATGAAAAGAAAAAACATTCCTAAGCCCAAGACCAGCTTCTCTGCCACGCAGCTCCATTAACCATTTGCTCACGACTTCAACATGGCGCTTCTCTAGCAACCACCATCTGGGGGGTTTGAAGACTAAAAAGCATAAACCCTCCCAATCCAAAAGGAAGGTCCAGCAGCACTGAACTGCATCTATGGCAGATCCACATCATTTTAGGGCAATGGATAGGGGAGCTGCACAGAACCCATATTTGGCTCAGAACACCATTCCAGCAAAGGCATCATCCAACACACACGCACGCTCCTGTTGTGATCCCATTTGCTGTGCCAGGCACAGCAGCCACTGAGGACAATATGTTCCTCTTCTCCCTCCAACCCCAACTCTTTCCTTTTTGGTCCCAAGGTGGAAAGTTCACAAGACGCAGCCTATGTTCCAGATACTTAAATTATACAATTATCTACAGACCAAGCTAATGACTGGAGTCCAAAAGCCAGACCACACCAAAAGAAACAAGCTGGTGAAGATTCACCAAGCTTATAGTTTTCACCCATACATTGACCCTACAATGGCAGCATCAACCCACACAGGACATGTGATAAACCTCTTGTAACACATAAGAGGTAGGAAGATACAAGCTAATACCAGTCACGTTGTAATTACCTGACAGCATTCAGATATACAGAGCTGCCCTGGAAGGAGGGCACACAGGGCCCTATTTTAAAAGGACAAAGGACTCTAAAAAGCTTTCTTGCTTTCTCAAGCTTATTGTGTAGAGCAATACTTTGTATATGCTTGGCCTACAGCAATGGGAACGGTGTCAGATTTATCTAAGTTAGGCATTTCCAGCATGCCTATGGTGGCATTTCAGATCCATTTTATCTGAAGAGTCTTATCACAGCTGACATGAGATCCTTTCTTCATCACCAGGATAAGTCTCTGTATTTCAGCTTTCAATTCATTTTCTATACAAATAGAAGTCCTGAGTCAGTTACAAAACACATTTCTTCTTTCAAAGCATCCTCCATTGCTTCAGTGAACAATAACCAACTACGATAGCTCAAACAGCAAAAGAAAAGAAAAATAAACTCACAGGCACTCCTCAGACGGGAGATTATCCCCAAATTGTGCTTATCCAGAACCCAGACAACACCTGTAGAAGTCTCTCTCCTGCTGCCCCACATCAGTACAACATAAACTTCAATGTAACATCAGAGATGCAGGTTCTGAGGCCACTGTCAGACGAGCTCTGCTGGCACTTGCAAAGGGGCTGAAGAGAACAGTTCATGGAGGATGAGTGTGGGAGGCAAAAATGGGGCCGTTCCTGATTTATCACTTCGTGGTTGTTGCAGCACTATCAGGAGGAGCAATCACAGCTGTACCTGACACCTTTGAGGAGGCAGAAGTAGCATCAGCTGCTCGTTTTCACCCCAATGTCCTGTTCCTATCCCTCAAGGTCAGGATTCCTCCACAGTCGTGAATCTCCGCCTAGATTGCCAATTAGCTCCCACCAGAATTTTTTTTTTGATTCATTACCTGATCAGGGGACTGAAATGGACAAACACATTTTACAGCCATTGCTTCTGAAGGAATGCAAATAAAACTGGCTCCCTGATTATTTTTTTCCTCTACTTAACATTTATTCAAAAGCATTTTATTATGGAAATATTCCTCCTGCATATCTAGGAAGGCAAACCTAATTAATGTTAGTTTATTGAAGGACCTTATACCAACACTTGCTTTAAAGAAGCTTTTTTTGCTTTAAAGAAGCAACTTGTTAAAGCCCAGACTCCTTTTTTTTCAAAAAACTCAAATATTTTTGTCCTGCTGTAGAGGAGAAAATATAAATTTGAATGATGGATATCTCAGAAATCTGATTTTATTCCCTTTTCTCCTTTCCTGATGGTCTTATGTTTCACGTTCATACCCTTTGGGAAAATTGCCTGGGAAACTTTTCTGATGATACATTGAAGGTCATCTACAGTAAATGCGATACAAAGCGAATCCAGATCTCAGGCTTTGCAAACGTTCATTGTGTAAATTACAGGAGCTGTGAAGATGGAAATGAAGCATACAGATGCTATTATGCACGAAAAAGCAGAGGGAAAACTTCAGATTTCCCTTCGCTATAGAGGCGGTTGGTGTCTACAGGCACTCTCCTCCCTGCGGTATTTCTAGCATGAAAAGGTCTCGGATTCTCTATGGGTGTTATTTCAGAAATTACTAACTCCATGGTCCTCAGTGTAGGTCAAAGACTGGGATAGATCTTTAAATTCATCACACATCTGGGAAAAGCCAGGGGCCAGGTACAGCTGCAACCTGGATGGGAGGAGATGGGGAGGGTGTCTGGCAGGGCAATCACCCACCATCCTGTCTTTCGGAGCGTGGATGCTCCTTCCCCTCCACCCCGTGAATGCCTGTCCAGTGTCCTTATTTCTGGGATTAGTCTTGCTGATTGCTGTTAGTCAAGGCGGGTCCCGAGGAGGAATGTATCTGCGTTGTGAATTGCAGTGCAGAGACATGTGAGTGGAGGAGATAAAGATTCAGCACTTGATTTCACGCATCCTTGGGCATATCACTTGGAGGCCAGATTTTGAAAGATGCTCGAGATCAAAGGATGAAGAAAGATAACCAGCTTCATTTTCAGATCTATTCCTGGGCATGTATTTCCTTCTTTTTTTTCAGGAAATGGGCACATTTATGCTTTTTTTTTATTTTTTTTTTTAAATTGCTAAAAGCCTTTGGGTAGCTGGTTTCATCATGAGGAGCTAATATACATTTAAATGTCAGACCTTAAATTGCACTTTGTTTCAGTTTCCCACCTGAAAAGAAAGGAGCATAAATCTCACTTTCTTCGGTTTCTCCCAGGTCTTGCTGAGGTTTGAAGCACAATTCTACTCTAAGCAATAAACACTATTAAGAGATGCTCTAGGCCTGGTTTCAAGGAGCGACGAGTACTCGGCAGCTCATGGGACCTACTGGTGTTCAGAGGCGTCGAAACTCGCTGCAGTGTCTCAAGTTCAGTTCCTCAAAAATGAGGGAATCAAAAATTCGAGACTGCTTTTGGTATTTTTGGCTTTAAAACTCTTTAGTGAAGCTGGAATGCAGACACATGGATAATGGGGTGGAAGGACAACACTGAGTCTGGTGCCTTCTTGTCAGGGGACTGGCACTATCCAGGGCAGATCAAATGGGAGAGAAGGGCTGAGCCTTCCCGCACCAACCTCGTTATAGATCTGCTCTGAGCTGCAGCAAAAAAAAAAAAGAAAGAAGAAAAGGAGAGGAGCAGTCAGACAGCACTGGAAGGGAAATTCCAACTCCCTGACCCTGGGACAACCTCACCCTTCATGTTAACAGAGCAACAAACAGGAAATATGATGAAATTGCCTCAAATGAAAAAAGAAACAAAAAGATTTGTTGAGTCATCCAACAGCGTTCACATCAAGGTATTTTGTTAGCAACTATGCTAAAACAGTAAATGTAACACGTTCTGGTTTGGGTCTTTCTTTAGCAGTGAGATTGATTTGCATTCACACACGGAAATCTGGTTTACAGTGAGGTTCTCCTGCCCCTTCCTTTCGTTAATTGTTTCCGTTATGTATCTTGGCTGCAAAATCTGCTTTTGTAAAAAAAACCAAAAGAAACCCAAAACACCAGACGAACCTGGGGCAGACCATTCCCCACCATGCACATGTTTTCTTCGAGAGGGGTTTGTTGGTTTGGGGTTTTTTTTGTTGTTTTTTTTTCTTTTTTTTTTTTTTTCTGAACAGCCGTTTTGAGAAGCAGGAAGGTTTCATCCTTGGTCCCACCGAGCTCCAGCACTGCCTGCTGCACCACCCCCTGAGGAGGAACTTGTCCTCCATGAACCCCGGGTTTCGCAACGCGCCTAGGAAACATCTTGCGCTGGCCTTGATTTATGCAGAAATGTTAGCTAATCTCTTTTATGTAATCACCGATAGCTGTTTCTAAAGGCTAAATCCCCAAAATGGAAGGCATGAATTAAGAGACACAGATGCGGTCTGCCTGACTCTTTGTTCCAGTTGCAGCCTCAGAAATGACCTCGTTAGTTGGTGCTGATTTATGCAGGGGTTCAAATGCATCGCACACCCACCCAGACAGGAACACAGAGGTTATTTGCTGTTCAGCCCGGTTTCACAGCCTGACCCCACTCACACCAAAGCCACTGGAATTGCTCCAGGTTTATTCTGCTGAATTGCAGTCAAAGTCTGGTCAAAAGTCGCATGAAGACTGGGTTTTCGTTTACCCTGGCCCCCTTGCTTGGCACCACTGCAGGCTTTGGGAGCTAAAGGCACGCCTTTCCCACCCAGCATGACTCCAGGAAGGCAAAAACCTCTGAAGCACCTTCGCAGCATCTCCGGGTCCATCCTCTGCAGAGTGCAGGTCAAGAGCCAACCTCAGGCTAAGCAACCTGAGCCTGGCAAGAGACTCCAAATCCTGCTCCTAGGAGAGAGAACACACGGTGTCTGCTCAGCCATCCCACCTCCCTGCTTAGACATACAGATGCCTCTTGTTTCAGGGATGGAGCCATTGCCTGGCTCACACACACTTGATGAGGGACCCTCCTCTTTATTTTTTCCCCATGGAAAAATATTGCTCAGCAGGGATGCGTTTGGGTTGCCTTCCTCCACCAAAGGCTCCCCTGCTGTAACTCACTTCAGGGCTGGCTGGAGCAATCCCATGGGCCTTAGAGATTATTTTCCCATTTTATGTAAACTGAGCACCAGCTCTGTAGAAAGGGGAAAGATTTACGCTTGGCAAACATTTCCAAGGAGCCAATATTTCCCTGTTACTTACTCGGGGCTTGTGAATACAAACCTCACACAGTTGGTACCTCCGCTAATGATCCCATTACAACATGTATTGAGCTGATACTCTGTGATACCTCATCGAGGTGTTCATCCATGTCGGAAAGGATTTGTCCATAAAAACATCTCCTCTCATACTGTCATAGGATACCGCATTCATTCCCGCTTCCTCTGTCATCTGATGCTGCCTAATCCCACTCAGTGACATCAATCACAGGGAGAAAATAAGACAATTAACTGGCAATTAATTAAATTATAAACTGTGAGGAAGAGCAGAATATTTGTAAACCCTAATAGCCTTATTAACATGCACATTACAAGCTTGTTGCACAATCTTATGGGTATGGATGTCTTTATACGTGCATGCATGACATCACACAGACGTTAATCACAGCGTAACCATTGTTCACCTCCAAGGGCACCTGCCCAGCCGGCCTGGAGCCATGAGGGTACAGCTGCTTTGCACCTCTCCTCCTGTGAAAAGCTGGAGTGAACGATCACTGCAGCCTGTGCCGTGCTGCAGTGTGCCACCAGCTGCGGCTCCTGAGGCATCCATCCACCCAGGGCTCTCCGGGACGGACCGGGCGCCTGACCATCACGAGTGGTGAGCCTCAGCTCCTTCCCTGTTCCCTGCTCAGCGGCAGACCGCTGGCTCTTCTGTCACAAGGACACATGTGCCTCGAGCTAGGGCTGAAGTCTGAAGATGCATCAGTGACAGTAACAACGGATTATTATTATATATATTGCATATGCAACGTGGTTTTGGTTAAAGCGATTTCCTGTAGGACTAAAGGAAAATAGGTGGGAAGAAAACGACAGCTTGGGTAAGGCACCCTCTACAAAATTGCAGTGGCTGTTACAAGGCGATGGCAGAGGCTCCATTGATGAGGAACTGGGCTCAAAACTTAATGCATCCAGTAACGGTGCCTGGTCTCTGTTTAAAAGACATGAGAGAGGAGGAAAAAACCAACCTAAGCCAACCTGCCCATGAGCAAGAGCATAAAGCCACACCAGCCCCAGATGAGGGACTGGGACCTACAGCACTGCAATGGTCATATTGCCCCAGTGTCATTACATGGTCCTCAGGTCCCCTATGAATAACCTTCACACAAAAACCCCAAGGTACTCTCTCTCTTTATCGTGCCATTTCTGTAATATTTTTGTCTCGGAAAGGTGACGGAATCCATCTAATATACAGTAGAACCTTGACTTTTTCCGAGTCTGTTTGTTCCAAAAGAAGTACCTTGTGAAGTGGAGTGGGAGAGTGACCTACTAAAGCCAGGAAATTAGAGTCTAGAAGATGGATTGAGCTGTAAATCAGGTTTGCCTCCAATGGCAGGTACAGCCTAACTAGACTCTGCCATCCTCCCTCTCTTGAAACCAGCTGCATCCCAAATCTCAGCTCTGTTAACTCTGGTTCCAGTCCAGTGTTATTTCTGTAACACGTGAACTGGGATGACACGCACCCAGCCCATCCGTTTATTTGTGGAGCGTGGACGGCTGACTGATAGCCAAGTGCTAATAAAAGCGGCGTTCCCCCTCCTGTGCCGTTCTGCACTATGTCCTGGAGGCAGGCTGGACCTTCGGGCACATGGCGCTCGCTGTGAGCAGCCGGAGGTCATCAACCTGCAGTGTCTTAAGATTTTCATTCTTAATTTTGATGGAGCTGCCTTGCCACATTGTTTTCCCTCCTAGCTTGGCTCTATATTTAGCCAGAGATTCTGTCCTTGGCTGATTTTTCCGGCGAGGTTGGTAGCTAATGCTGCTCTGCTGTCGGTACGCCTGCCTCCCTTGTCAATGCGCAGGCTGTTCTTGGGATGCATGAGGCAGTCAGATGTGACAGAAGCTGAGAGGTTTCTTTCACAGCTCTGAAGGGAGAGGAAGGAGCCAAGCATTTCCATACCCACCCCAGGAGCTCCGGTCCCCAGGGAGGGCTGGAATCCGATGCTGAGTAGCGCTGGGAACACCCACGTTCAGCTAACCTGACTGCAGTGCTCGCTGCAGGATAATTGGCTCTGAGGAGGCAGTACAGCAAAAAAGGAAAAATTAATCAAACAAGATGGGACATCAGACATTTTAAAAATAACCCAGGGTGAAGCTCCAAGAAACTGTGATGACCAGGGGCCAGATCCAGATTCTCTAACCCCAGCTCACATCTGGGGTAATTCTGACCTCGGCGGAGTTGCCTGGGCTGGCGCCGAGGCCAGTGAGATCAGAATCTGGCCCAAATCACTTGGCCTCCTGCTGCACCCCATGTTGTAACTATCCATGATGTTGACACATTCAACTTGCCACTCGTTTGTGGGACTAATTACACATTCACATTTGTCTGTGCTCGCTCAGCTCCTAGCAACTGCAGTCACAGTCCTAATTAAAATAATAGACTGAGATTGGTAACATTACTGATTTAACAGGAAATTAGAACAGTTACGTTTGCAGAGTTTAGGTAATTGACACCAACAGCGCTTTTCTTGTAATGTGCATTCTGTGATTGATTTCGTTCCCCAGTCAGACCTAAAAGCAGCTTGGGAGCACATCCCACCATCAGATTACAGTACAGAGGAATTAAATGACTATTACACCACTGCCTTCTCTAGAGCTGGCAGCTGTGGGCTCCAGCGCGGCTTTGAGCTTCCAAACCAAACATCAGACCTAAAATTATAAGCCTAATGTAAAACAAAACATGTTCGGCACAACATGTTCAGTTCCCCTTTCCAGAGGAGCGCTCATCGACAGTGCTCCTGCGTGGGAAAGGGGCTGGAAGTGACACCGGCGTAGCTTCTGCATCCTTGGTTGGCTCAAATACCATCTCCCTTAAAACAGGGCATGGCCTAAAGAGACTATAGGTTCCCGTAGGCAGACGGAAAGGCTCTGTGCACACCACAGGCTGTGGAATGCACAGGGACACTCCGGTCATGCAGCGGTGGAGCTGAGAGCAGACGTTGATGGGGCTGTTCAAGGCATGGAAGAAGGGTTTCATTGTCATGTTGAAGAGAGAAAGCTCGCTCCACATGAAGGAGTTCTGTGTGTGGGTTATATTGCAAGACAGCAATATTCCTCTTATCTCTGGAAATGGCCCTGGTTGTTCGCAATGGTGGTGTAAGTCAAAATGGTCTTTACTGGCCTGTGAAAGACGACAGTCCTTTTCTGCTGAGGAAGCTTCTGACTCCACAGTCTTCATATATGTTATTCATGAAGTAGATCCTGGCATTTTCAACAAAACGGGCTGTCATGAGTATAACAGAGTAGTTGTTTCAAAAATGAGGTGGACTGGTTTGGCGTGAGTAGTTGCAAATGGGGCTGATCTCTTCCTATCACCTCTCTCCCCAGAGCCTGGGCCGCAAGGGCAGAGGGGTTTCTACTCTGACATCCTGATGTCACATCTCCTTCAATTCCCTCCCATCACAGTTTTGTGTTACCCAGCAAGTTCTCTATACTGGGTTGCGCTGGGTAGTCAGTTCCTTTCAGAAAGGCACATACAGCCCCATCTGAAGGCACCAAAATGGAGAACCCATGTCTTGGTATTCATCCAGCAGACAGCCACTTCCAAAAGTGTTCTGGTCAACTCACATCCTTCTCTCCCCTTCCCACGGCAGGGGAACCTGCAGCACAGTTTGGGTGACTGAAAACCATTCACTGGGTTCAGCCAGAGACTTTCTGCATAATGTTGCATACAACACCGACTAATAGCTTTTATATACCAAGAAATATTATTTTTATCTGTACATCTACAGATTGAGACACTGTCTCTGTAAGCATACAAAGCTGCTGTCTGCTTCTGAAGAAATGCATCTTCTGTAAATTATTGTGAAAAGTGTGTATGAAGTGCCGAAATTGCACCAAGTTGCAAGAATATTAGTTACTTAATAGTCACATGCTCCTGTGGGCTCCTTTCTATTTGCAGACTCAGAAGTGTGCTGGGAAGAACAAAGTACATGTGGTCTGGACTTTCTCGTCTGATATTAATCCCAGCACAACAGGGCTATAAAATGTTTTCATGAACATATATGTCTTCTACAGAAAGCTTCATGGAATAATACTGCTGAAAGAGCTGCAACGTAGGAAATACCCATCCATGGTTTATAAATCCTATCCATCTCGACGTGTCTCAGGGAGTATTATCAGGGCCCTGGAGAGCTCGTGCAAATGCTACTCTTGCAGCTTGCATAGATAATTGTTTATAAAAGTCTTCCTTTGCTTCTGCTGTGCCTGTGAACGATTATATCCAGAAAGCATTTGTTGTGTCCGTCTCGTTTGGCTCCAGCAGCTCCCAGAGGCATCACACACGGGATGCTCCAGTAAAGCCCCTACCTTCCTGTTGGGCACAGACAAGAGGATTCGGCTACACGGCAGATATCTCTCCTTGTGCTTTATCCCACGAGAGCCAGCTTTCAGGTGGTAAATGACAGCCTGAGCTTTAATCACTCTGCGTGTGCACTGAAATGAGTACTGGGGCATTTGCTTCTGGAGTGTTTCCGTATCCCACAATTTAAACCTCCCTGCTATCAGCAGATATTTGATCCCATAAATATTGGCCAAACACTCACAATGGATGCCTGCTGTTCACAATGATAGCATCAAGCCAGCCTAAAAATTAAACACCATCATCTTCTCCCCGTGTCCCTGGTTGCACTGCGCTGCCGCCTGTTACACCCCATCGCCAGGCAAACGGCTCTAGGTTCCCCCACAGCGAGGGCAGGATCCCTGCGCTTGGTCCTGCCTCGTGTGAGTCGGTGGGGAGGATCCGAGTGATCCAAATGGCCCCAGAAATTTATATCGCATGGGTCTGGGCTGGGGGGGAAGCCTCAGCTCCAGACACCAAGGTCCACTCGTGCCTGACAAAGCCATAGCGCTGCGCACAGCTCCAGCCACCGACCACGGCTTCCTGGGCAGGAAAATCTACCCGCAGCAGTGACCAAGCGCTACAGGCAGAGATTGTTTCCTGCTCAGTCCTTTGCTTTGATCTAAGCTGAGCAGGGAAACGTGCCCTGCACCCAGCACACCCTTTCCATGCTGCTCTCCCAAATAACAAACACAACTCCCCATCTCAAGGAGCTTCCAACCTGGGTACGAGTCCAGAGGCAACGCAGGGGAAGGGGCAGACGGGGAAACACGACGAGGCAACGCTGCCGAGTTAGCAGCCTCGCCGCGGCAATAGTTTGTAAGCCTCGTGGCAAAGGAGAGTTGGAAACACAAGAGAAAGCTTACAACGGCTGAACACCCCAGAAATAGGGGATGGGTTCTGTTTGATCCTTAACGAGAGACAGCGCACGCAG
>NW_010129204.1:0-27948 GCF_000699245.1 Pterocles gutturalis | reverse complement strand
AAGACTGGAGTGATATTTGCTTTCCTCCATTCCCCAGGCACCTCCCCCGTTCCCCACGACTTACCAAAGATGATGGAGAGTGGTCTAGCAATGACTTCCGCCATCTCGCTCAGCACCCACGGGTGCATCCCATCAGGACCCATGGATTTATGGGTGTCTAGATTACTTAACTGGTCCTTAACCCAGTCTTCATCTACCAAGGCAATTAAAATGAAGGAAAATCACCATCTTGGCTATATAGTGTGTAACTGCTATTGCCTCAAAGTTACTCACTTCTCTATGGGGTCACTGAGCCTAGGAGAAGTCTCTCCACATTTCCAGGCCAGGGTGTGCAGTTCAAGACGCCTCTTACAGCGACAATGCAACTGTGCAGCCCTCTAGTGCCCACTCGCAGCTGTGTTCCAGCATCACCACGTTAGGGACACCCGTGGACGTGTCCCTGCAGAGCTGCCACAGCTTTCTGCCTCTCTGCCATCGGGAGGACATGTCACTCCTGGCTCACTGGCTTTCACCCTGAGGCACGTTTTTTTTATCTTAAATTCTAACTTTGTGGCTTTCAGTTGCACCCTTTGCATGCAGGATCTGCCCAGGAGCTCTTCTCCTGCACCTTCTGCTGTTCTAGCTCCATCCAGCCCCAAACCTTCCCTCAGTGTGCAGCACTGATACACCTGCATTCATACTGAAGGGTACCATCCCCAGAAGCCCAGAATTTTTACTGATTCCTCTAATTTATCCACAAGTGCTGAACATTTCCCCTTTACCTGGGATGCAAAGAAGCCCAGGCTTTCTCAGGGTCTCTGCTCCAGCTTCACAGCCCTTGTGCTTCAACACCCTCCCTGCAGCCCAGCTGCTGTTGTCTTCTCTGGCTGCTGGAACCTCACAAACCCTAAAGGAGCCCAATGCTGGGTCAGCAGCCAGGGTGGCATCAGGGCTGCAGTCCCTGAGCTAGGTCAGCCCTTTGCCACCTGCTCAGAACACACAGCAGCTGCTACCAGCCCTACCAAGGGTCCCAGCTGGCTTTTGGGGGGGGGGTCTTCTCCCCTTGTATGTCCACTTACCTCCAGTTTCTGCTCCTGATGATTTTATGGAGGCCCCAGAGCACACCTCTGGGAAGGAGCTAGCTTTCTCTGGATCCACACCAGGAGCTGGTAGGCTTCCCTGCCATGACTTTTATTTGCTGGCCACAGGTGCCTGCAGTCTCCCCTTCCCATCTTCCACTGGCAGATTCTAATGAGGCCCAGACCCCATCCCAAATGCTCTCTCCAGGTGCTGAAGGAAGCCAGCATCGCACCCCTCTTCTGCTGCAGCCCTGGGGCAGAGCACACAGGTCTCAGTGCTGGGCAGCTTGGTTTAAGGCCACATCCATGAGGTGAGGGGTTACTCTGGCTGCCATAGCTGGAAGGTGACACAGCTCTTTATGGACACAAAACCTTTTCTCTGTCATTTATTGCAGATGGAGGTAGCCTTTTCTTGTGCCTTGTGCTGAGATGCTGAGGGCTCAGTTTAGCTTCCAGAGCTCTGCCTAGCACCAGAGGGCACCTGAGACAGCCCGTGGGGCTGGCAGAGGCATCAGAGGATCCCAGCAGACCCCTGTCCTTCTGGAGGCCAGATGCCCCTGTCTTCAGGCATCTGTAGCAGCCCAGCCCTTACCATAGCAAAACCATTTCCAGACCAATCTCCTTCTCCCATGCCTAGAGAAAAGCATTGATTTCCAAGTGTCACCTCTTCCCCCCAGCCAGGATATCTGCCTGGCAAACAGCATTTTGGCTGCTCCCCCAGGGTGGCCTGCAGGGAGCAGAGCACTGCTGCTGCCGGCTGCGACAAGTTTAGCCACCCATGTTTGTTGGGCTGGGGTAGCAACAGGTGCCCTGTTCCACTGACCCCTCTGAGCAGTGGCAGCCCTCATGCCCATCCCCTGGGCACACGAGCTGCCCAGTCCCTGTCAGGTGTTCTCCAGGCAGCTTTCAGTTGCCTGGAAAGATTAAAAAGGCCCAAGTTTGATGTGTTTTCCTTCCCCACACAGATGATTCACTGCACTTTCCTCTGTAAACAGTGGGTGGATCCCGGCGGGATTTCCGGGAGTGACACGGCGCTGATTCCCGGCTTGGAGAGCCGTGGCTCCATGCCTCCTTCTCCTCGTCCTCCATACCTGTCCTGCAGCAAAGCACAAGTGCAGGAGCGAACCAGTGGTCCACGCACATCTGCACAACACTTACAGGGGGAAAAAAGCCCCAGGGTGACCTGAGCCAGACTGCCAGATACAGAGGAGGTGCTGTGCAACCCTCGCTGCCGTACACCTTTCACTGCCGTGCATCCCTTGCTGTTGTCTACCCCTCGCTGCCCACCCGGCCTCTGCAGGGTCCTTTCCCCACCTCGGCAGGAGAGCAGCCCGCCCGGGCTCAGCAGGCTCGGTGCATCCACCTCACACTGTCTTCAAAAATCATGGTGCTAGCTAACAGCTAACCAGCTCTCACCTCCCACTGTGCCCTACTTACAAGATGAGGGCACCATTTGTAAGGTGCTGGCTAAGCCAAAAATCTTTGGCTTTTTTTCCAAGGGACTAATTGCAAGGCTAATGGAAAAGAATTACTTAGGGATGAGCTGACATTTCCCTTGGCATTCCTCATCGGGCATTTGCGGACATGGAGCAGGGTGGGAACCGGCACCATGCCTGCCCCACACCATGCAAAAGCTTCCCATCGTTTGTAAAATGGTCCCTAATCCAGAATCCCCCTGCAAAGCTCCATCTCCTCTCGGACAAAACTTGGGGTAGGCAGGAGGATCCCTTCCTGGAGGGCTGGCAGGGGTCACCTGCCCAGCGTCCCAGCATGGGGGTGACCTGGGGGAAGGGTCCCCCTGCACTCCTGTGCCCCAGCCCTGGGCGATGCTGGTGCCAGTGGGAGCCCTGGCAATCCTGGGATTTTAGCCGCTAGAGGGAGGAGTGGGAGGTCGGACACCACTGAGATGGTGCACAGAACTCCGGCACTGTGCCATGGGTCCCAGATCTGGGCACAGACACTGATTGCTCACCCCTGAGGGATGATGCCTGAGCCTGACCCCAGGCTTGGACCCATCCTGGGACCCATCCTGCTCCAGCCATGCACAGCATCTGACTGTGGCCAGGATCTTCTCAAGCAGGGACATGGTTTTGCCCATCAGCGGGATTAAAACCTTGTAGAATGTCAGCTCTGGGTGCAGAGCACAGGCAGAAGCCCCCCAAAACGTTTCTGAATAAATACCAAGCACTTTCATGGTTTTGCAGTACTTTAATTCCTGGAGAAGCTGTTTCCACCCTGTGACCTTTGAGTTGGCTCCTCTGCCCCCACCAACCCCCACCACTGGTGGGAAACTCCAGCCCTGCCACCTTTTCTCCAACCCCTCCACCACCCCTGCCAAAAACATGGGCTTCTGCTGGTGCTGGGGTGGCATTCGGAGTGCTCCCAGACCGCGTCCTCCTCACAGGCAGCTAGCCTAAATTCCCAGAGCAGCATCCGCTGGGCCGGGGCCACCACCTGCACACCAAGTCCTGCCCTGTTTGCCAGTGCAAAGCTCGGAGGGGACTGCCCCCAGCCTGCCCACTTTTGGGAGATGCTGAAAGGCAGCAGTGCCCAGCCAGCACCCCGCTTTGCCATTTCTGGTAAGAGGATCAGCTTCCCCCTAGCCCCGCTTGCCTTTTCTCTCTCTTCTGCTTCACCAGTGCAGCTTTCCTGCTGGGAAGCCTTCCTGCCTTCCAATGAAAACCTGCTGGAGCTGGCAATGACGCTGCCCAGCCGCTGGCCGGATAGGCTCCATCCCGGGGGAAAGGATGCAGCCGTTCCTGTAAGCTGCCCGTGACACCCCGCACAGAGGTAGCGGGAGGGGGGCTCGACTGGAACTTGCCAAGATGCAAATACCTTCAGAGGAGTGACTCAGCCCTGTGGTTTTCCTCCCTTCGTCGCCAGCTGATCTGGCTCCCAAAGAGTTTCAGGGCTGCTGGCAGGCAGGGCTGTGCCGGCAGCGGGGCGAGGGCACCTCTGTCTCCCCGTGTCCCCCTCTCCTCAGCCCTCCTCCATCTCCCAAGCTCCTTCACCCCCAAATATCCCTTTTGTTCCCTCTGCAAAGCTGCATGGGTACTGGGAGGACTACTGGCATCCACAGATCAGGGCTGGAGGGGAAACAGGAACCTTGAGGGGAAAAAAAGACCAAGAAACTCCCTTCCCCCTAGCTGCGCTTCCTCCGGGACTGCCAGTGCAGAGGGAACTGCTTCGAGCTGTGGGACCATGCTTAGCGCAGAGCTGCTTGGGGTATGTGCTGCCTTCAGCGTCTCTTTGGGGACAGGAGGAGTTGCTCCAGAGGGGTAAATGCCATCTCTGGTGGTCACTGGCCAAACTCCTATGCATGTCCCCCATTCATTTCCATTTCTCCCCTCTTCTGGTAATTTATGAAATCACACCCAATTTCTATCCATGTGGTCAGAGGGCAGAAGGTCTCAAAGGATGCGAAAATCTGACACGGGATAAAAATAGCCAGGCAGGTGGAGGGGGAGCCCAAGCTCAGACACCCTGAGTGAAACCCTGTCTGCGTACAGACAGTTCTGCAGGGGAGAGAGGCAGAGCAAGCCCCCGCAGCAGGAAAATACCCACTGCTGCTGTGCCTTTGCAGAGGGAGTTTCTTGGGAGACACTGCTGATGGTTATAACCGTGGCTGAGCTCCTCTGCAGCCATGCAAACACCTGGTGCAGGGCTTGGTGGGCAGGAGTCTTTTGCATCAGCATCCCCAGGGCTGCGGATTCGAGTGTATCTGCAAACACTGCAGAAACAGCCCATCCCGCGGGACACATCAGTGTGACGGGGGCTGCACGCAGGTCCCTCCAGGCTCTCCAGGCGCAAGTGGGGCTGGCACCCTGAACAGAGGGGCTGAGAGCAGGCTGAGCACCAGCCAAGCCACCTGTCCTGCCACCCTGGCTCTGAGGCCACTGGTGCGGCCCCTTGAACCCAGTTTCAAGGGATCAGGCTCCATGGACAACCCAAGGCTGCTTGGCTCTTTCAGCAAGGGCATTTCTGGCCTCATGCTGTCCTGGTTTCACAGCAGAAAAAGCACCTGCTGAGCACAAGTGCCCCAAACACCACATCTTTTATCCCAAAGGCATGGCTGAAACATGTGGTTTCCCCCACATATTACATTTCTTGGCAGAGGAACAGGGACTTGCAAGAGGTTTACTGGTTTAGAGGAAAGAGAAAAGAAGCACAAGAGCCAGACACAGAATCACACAAAGCCCAATGCTTGTAAGTTTAGGTCTGGAGATGGGCTGAGCCTCAGCTAAGGCTGAAAGCTCTGTATTAGACACCTGTGAGTCTACGGCAGAGAGAAACTGCCTGGGGAGGGGTGGCTGGTGCTGGCTGGGCACGACCCTAGACCTGGGCTCTCCTTTGGGCTTCTCTAGTGTCTCCTAAAGGGCTGAGCAGCCACTGTCGCCTCACAGCACCTCCAGCTGCAGCCTCCCTGCTGTGCACAGCCTGGGGCTGCATCCCAGAGCAGCCTCCTGTGAAGGGACTGCATCTGCCAGGAGGGGACCACATCTCAGCCAGCCGTGGAGCTGGGGAAACCCTTGTCCCCCTCCACCCCCGGAGGCTGTGCCTGGGCACTGGGACAGTCCTGCAGGCTGCAGCCATTTCCCTGGTCCCCTTTCCAGGTGTCCTCCCCGGGGCACAGTGCAGCTGCATCAGCTTTCATCCACAACCCCGCAGCGCTGTGGGGCTCAGGCACTCTGGAACCACACGCCAGCCCTCCCCTTAAGGTCACTTGCTGCTTCAAGCCGTACCACTGTGAGGTGGCTGAATTGCCGGCTAACTTCTGAGCCCTGAAGTGTGCCTTGGTCCTGCCGGCTAGCTTTCTCTGCAGTTGCAGGAGCTGGAAGGTGAGGTTTTTTTCACTGGCTTTCTTTGGATAGGCAGGAAAATCCAGCTGTCATCTCTTCCTCTGCCCTCTCCTCAGAGCTGAAAGGTGGATTTTCTTCCCCCAGGGCGAAGCCTGAGCCCTGCAGCAGGCTGTCCCCCGCTTCCCCTCCCACAGGACCCCCTGAGGGTGAACCCCCCAGCACCCACCCGCATTCCCAGCCCAGCGAGGCTGCAGGAAGCTCCTGCTTCCCCCCGATAAATGCCGAGCCACTGTGCTTCTGCAGGGAGCTGGGCCAGGCTGCTCCTCACTGCCCTCGTTCAAGGGGAAAACCAGGGGGAATCTGGAGAAATGCAGCCTGGGGATGGCATCAAGTCCCAGCTGCTCTGATGTCGCAGGGAAGGGACAGGTCCCATATGCTGCAGGGTGAGCCCTGGGGTCTGCTCCTGCTTGCCCAGCCCTGCCCAGGGACCCACAGAGACTGGGAGCCCCACTCCAAGCTCACTCTTCCTCCTTCTCTTCCTCCCTCTCCTCTTCCTCCCATAACCTGCATCAAGCCAGGGAACCAGGGAAGCTGTGCACTCCCTTCCTCCCACCTGTGCAAGGTCAGAGCTGCCCTGCTGCCTTGCTCTCAGCCCATCCCCTTGGCATCAGGCCTCCCCATTTGCCCCACCTGTAGGTCTCTCATGCCTGCTTCTTCCCCAGTTCCCCAGCAGCTTTCCAGCTCAGGAGCACACCAGACCCTTCCCAGTGGGCAGGGGTGTGTGGAGCCGTGCTGGCCCCTGTGTGTGGGCAGGTGGGGGGCTGCATGCCAAGGGTGACAAGTGCAGCGTGGTGGCCAGGGACAGCCGTGGTACTGGGAAGGAGGGAAGCCCTGCTGGGGGCAAGCCTTGTCCTGGGGAAGGTATCAGGAGCAGTGGTCCGAGGGATGTCTGATGCCATCATCTTAATGTGCTTCCAACTCCAGTAAGGAGGAGTAGCACAGACAGCACTGGGGATGGCAGGGATGGCCCTGATGCTGCAGCGCTGCTGTGGGAAGGGCTGAGCAGCCGGTTGGGGCAGCAGCTGGCAGGGAAGGAGCAAGGATACAGCCAGCCCCCCCAGCATGGGACCAGGAGCCACTGGGGCGATGGCTGTGGGGAGGGAGCAGTGGGTGCTCGGAAGCCACATCACACTCCAGTGGGACCTGCTGTGGGTGGGAGGGTGGCCCAGCCTTGAGAAATGGGAGAAATTTCAGCTCTCTGATTCACGTGACAAATTTCCCATTTGGCCCCACCGTGATGGAGACATGGGGCAGAGAGCAGCGGCCACGCAACGCTAGGGCTCACAGCCAAGCCCATGCCTGGCCACCCAAAAATACACCCCAAAGCCCCTGAGTTGATGATGACAGCTGTTTTTAGGATCTTGCATGGATGAAACTGCAACTCCAGCTTGGTCATCTCTGCGGCGCAGCCTTCCAGGTGCTTCCCACCGCAGACACGCACAGCAGTCCTCAAAAGACAAAACCCCTCTGTAAATGTTATCTAAACCTGCAGGGAAGCTCTCAAGCCCAGGTAGGGGTGATGCAGGCAGACAGGTGAGACAAAGCATCTTGCCATCCCCCTACCCATTTATTTGCCCACGTGTTTATGGATTTGCTTGCCGCGGCGCAGGAGGAGCGGCAGTGCTTGCCCCACCAGCAGCTCGGTGCTGCAGCCTGCGCCCGGGCCCCAGACTCTCGTTTCCAAACTGCCGGCAGAGGGGAACCCCAGGGGACCTGATGTAATTTCTGAGCGAAAACAATGGTCGGGCATTCAGCGGCACTGGGGGGAAGGATAGGAAGAGGACGCTGGCCAATGGGACCTTATGGAAAAGGAGTTCCACTGGGAACATGTGCTCACCCGCCAGAGCCAGTGGTAACCGGCGGGGGCTACCTGACCGGCCATAATGTTGCCAGGGACATCATCTATTCATGTCCCAGCGGAGGGCAGCCAGCTCTCTGCAGTGCCAACGGGCATGCTGCTGGATTGAACGCTGACAGGGTGTTGCCAGGCTCATGGCAGCGCCTGCTGCGGTCAGGGCTCTGCAGGCTGAGGACAGACACAGCTCGCCACAGGTGTGGGCAATGTGGACGTGACCCCAGCCGCAGCGCTGGCACCACTTGCAGAGGTGCTGTGTTAAAGGAGGAGGTGGATGGGCTTTGTCAGGTGAGGCCAGGATGCATCTGAGTCCCAGGGTGGGGATTTTCTCTCCCAAAGCAGGAGGCTGAGCCAGCCAGGCAGCCACCCTTGAGCTTGTGCCAGGGAGGCAGCACTCAGGCACCCCTCTGCTCAGCTGGGGAGGAAAATCCCCCTAGCCCAGGATGGTCGTGGGGTGTTGGGCAGCCCAGCGTGAGCACAGGGTGCTCCAGCCATGCCACAGCTTCCCAGGAAAGCACCCCCTCTCCGGCACGCTCCCTTCCCGGGAAGCAGACGCTGCTGGGGGCCGTGGCACGGGCTTGCCGGTCGCTCCCTCCCACGGCTTCCCCTTTTCTCAGAAAGCCTGGAAACCAAAGGTGAAAGAAGTGGGTGGAAACTCTGCACACTGCCATCCAGGAAGAGAAGTGAGTAAGTCCGCTGCAATATTTAACAGTGCCTCCGGCCCCGCCGTTCGCAGACCTGCCTCGACAGGAGCCGGAGCTGATGGGTGAGTGCCGGGGTCACGCCGCCGCCGCGGGAGGGTCTGTGCCAGAGCAGGGGGGCCGGTCTGGCTGGGTGCGGGGTGATTTCTTTGCTGCTGCTCTCCCCCAGGAGCCACAGCCTGGGCACTGCGGACGGCAGCTCTCCCAGAGCAGCAGGGATGCGGTGACGTCTCATAGCCAAGGGCAACATGCTTGCTCCTGGCTGTGGGAAGTGGAGAGGAGATGCCAGACCCCACGCGTGGGGCACAAGCATCTTCACTTTTATCCCTCACTCTTTTGGTAATCTGCAAATCCAGACCCATTCTGCTAATATTTTCAAGGAGGGGTGGGAGGCATGTAACTATTTCTGCAAACTTCCCGGGAAGCCAAAGCAAAACACGCTGGATTAATGCCCCGGTCACATTGTCAGTGCAGTGCTGGGGACTGTGCAGCATCCGTGCAATGCTGCTGCTCGGACCCCGGCATGTCCTGGCTAATCAGTAACTCCCGGGCTAGTTATCTGGCGACACCAAAAGGAGGGCACTGCTGCTTTTTTTAACACGTAAAGCAATAAATCCTTCATCACCGAGTGGTGTCAGTATCTGGGGGGACCTGGCAAGGCAGCCAGGTCCTCTCCCAGAGCAGCCACTCATGCTTCACCTCCCCTGGGAGTAAGGAAGACAGGAGCCCCTCATCCCCCATGGGAGGGAGGGAAGGAGGGAGAGGGAAAAACAGAAAGGGGGAAATGCGACCGGCAGCTCAGGGCTGAACTGGTGCAGTGCTGCTCTGCAGGTGGTGGGGCTGGCTGTGCATGAGTGTCTGCTTCCCTGAGTCCTCCCATCACCTCCTGGCACGTCTGGCCATCGGGACATGCGTGTGGCTGTCCCTGCTGTGCTCTGCGTGCCAGGCCAGGCTGCTCAGCTGGGGTGTTTCATCTTTACTGATGGTATCCCCCCTACCTGTTGCAGAGAACGGGAACGGGGGGTTTGCAGGGAAGGCAAGGGGTACCTCACACAGCCCCACGGAGCGATGGATGCTCGACATGCAGGGCTAGGGGATGCCTCCCTGAGGTGGCTCTTGCAGCAGCTTGATGCACCCACGGGTGCTGCCGCGGGACCCCTCCAGGGCCTGGCTGCCCCCAGCTCCCTGTTTCCAAACTCCTCGGAACCTCCTGCCCCAGGAGCAGGGGCTGTGGCTTAACTCAGTGCAACACAGAAAAACCCGCAGCAGCAGTATCCCTCGTGGCACCCACTTGCCTGGGGTGTCTCTTGATTCACCAGCATTTTTGGGCTGAGATCAGGAGCCTTGAGGAGATCTTGACTTCTTGGCTCCTGTGCTGGAGCCCATCTTTTCACTGGTACCTGCTCCCAAGCACATCTGTCAGCTCCAACAAGCCAGCACCTGGCTGCTAGGATCAATATCAGGGTCTCAAATCCAGACTTCTCCCAGGGCAGGACGAGCCCAGACAGCCAGCACCAGAAGGGGATGTGTACCAGAGCCGACATGGGGACCCTGCACACCCCAAGCCAGGCAGAGAAAGGATTTAAACAGTGCAAGGTGCCAAGGGCTCCTGCCCCAGAGTCGGGGGAGGCAGAGCGCAGCAGGGCCAAAACCCCCCTGCACAGCAGGCAGCTGGGTGGATGCAATCCTCCCCAGGGCTGAGCTGGGGCAATGGGCTCCACATGCATGGATCACCCTGTAGCTCAGTGCTGCATCCTGACACATCCTCAAGAAAACACAGCATCGAGCCAGGGCAGAGCACCTCCTTGCCAACAGAACACCCAGCACCCTGATGGCTCCCCCATCTCCGTTCATCCCTGCCCTCCCCAGTGCTACCAGGCACCCTGCTCCAGTGCAGAGCAGGGGCCAGGGATACCCCCAAGGACACAGGGCCAAATCCAGCCCTGCGCTGCCTGGGTGTAGGAATGCAGGGCAAAGCTTGGTGCAAAGGCAGAGCCCAGCAGAGGAGATGCATACACAGCACACTGGAACCTGCACAAGCATCCCAAAAACACCACGGGAGCACCAGCTCTCATGAGGAGGGATGCGTCTGGAAGCAGGAGGGTGGGTAGTGCCCTCCCTTTGCCCGGGCTGCCGGACCCCAGCACCGCTGGAGGGGGTCACAGCCTCCTGCACCCCTCAGCTGCCTGAGGTGCTCTGTCGCAGGGAGAGCCCACATTTCTCCCTGCTCCCGGGGCCCCTTGGTCCTAGGGTGCTGTGGGTGCCCTGGCATGGGGATGTCACTTGCAGGAACAGCCAGGAGTGAAAGAAGAGTTGGAGCTTGTCCGAGTTTGCATTTTGACCCCTCCTTTCCCAGCTCAGCCCCCATGGGCTTTCCATCGCACCCGGGTCAAACTGCCTCCGGTGCCTTTTGGAGATGGGGTGCCCCCAGCACCCACAGGCAGGACACTGAAAGTAGCTTGCTGGAGCTGTCCCTTCCCAATCCCAGGGAGGGCTGGGGCACAGGGCATGATGGGACACGTGCTGAGTTGTCCCGCATGGCTGTGGCACCCTTGTCACCTCCCTGGGGCCACAGAAGTGGGGGAAGGAGATGACTCCCAGAGCATCATCAGGGAGGGTTTGTCGGGGTTACCCCACTCCTGCTCCCCCACCTGCCTGCTTGAAACCATTCCCCTTTCTTTGAAAACCCTGAAAACCCACCACTTGGAGGAAGACGGGGAGGAAAGCTTTTCCCTCGCCTCTACCTTTCAGTTCCCAAAAGTGGTGATTGCTCAGAGTGGCCAAGGACTGAAGGCAGGTGGCTGGCACTTTGAATGGCAGCGATCCTTCAACCCTTTTGGGGGAAACACCTTGGAGAGGAGTTTTACAGCTTAAAAAATGAAGCACAAAGCTTTTCCATGTGTTTAAATAGCCAGGGACCACAGGGCAACCACCCCACAGCATGGGCTGCCCAAGAAGCAGCCCCCCATCTCTATCAGCCACAGGGGGCTGGCAGCTCTGCTCCTGCCCAGCTGCAGGGTCTCTGCCTGCAGAGCCAGGGAAGGAGGACGAGGGAGATCACCCCACTTTTCTGAGCTCGGGGGGTTCAGAGCTATTGAAACCTCTCTGCCATGCCATGGTGGTCTGAAAAACAGCCCAGTGCACAGCTGGGTCCCTGAACCCCTTCTCTGACCCCGACTGCTCACTGCAGTGTGGGGGGACGCTGGTGTCTGGCTCTGCTTTACCCCAGCTCCCTCTGCTGCTGTCCTGCGAGGTCACCCCTGCAGTGCTGCTGCACACAGTCCCCAGGATGTGCTGGGGCTGGGACCCGCAGCGTGGGACTCCACAGCTTTTGCAATGGGGCTTGGCTCCTTTGGGATGCTCATTGGGATGGAACTCTGCTGAATCGGATCCCCGTGGATGGATTAAAATAGAGCCCCAGGGCAGCTGTTGAGCAATTGTGGAGTTAGCTGCTCATGCCAACAGTCGCTCCGTGCTTCCCCCATCAAAATTTTTGCCTGGGCTCCAGAGTGGTGTGTGTCATTTCCCGTCTCTTCTGCTGATCTGTCAGACCCGGGGCTCTCCTTCTGCACTGCTGATGTACAGGCAAAGGGCTGTAACCCTATCCCAGCTGTTTCTCCTGCCCAAGCCAACCTGAGCCGCTGTCGTCACAGCTGTGTCTAACTATTGTCAAGCCAAAAAAAGCCTCTCCCTGCCTTCCAGCTATCAGCTCAGTCCCTGGGTTTGAAAATTAACATCTCCTGCTGAGGACTGAGGCTGCCCAAATCTGCCAGCAGTATCAGCACCTCTGTGGCTGTTCAGAGGGGTCCCCCATGTGTCCCCCCATTCTGCTGCTCCATGCATGTGAGCTTTGCAGCCCAAACTGGAGGGTGGGGGCAGTGGGCAGCAAAGGGCACATGTGTAGTTGTGGGATGCACTGGCACATCCCAGCTTGGCCCAGACAGAGACTGGATATCTCCCTGGATCTGCTCTCTGGGCTGCCTGGCAAAGGCCTTTCACTGCTTCATCTTAAGCTGCAGAATCACCCTCTGTCCCTTCCCGGTCCCAAACAGGCAGGCTCCCCTGTGCCTCATGGTCTACCCACGGTAGTGCCCACTGCACAAACCACTTCCATCCATCAGCTGGCACCTCCCAGTTCCAGGGGTTCCTGCAAGCACTGGTGCTGGTATGAATGGATCAGAGGACTGCTGCCTGGGAGTGCTGGGCTGCTCCCGCAGTGCTGATCATCCCCTCGCTGCCCCGGCACAGCTGCACCCCTTTCTCAGATGCACACACAGAGGAAGAGCAATTTAGACTGACAGATGTGTTACCACCCCCACACAGAGCAAATACATAGGTGGGATTACTAACACGCCTGCAAATACCATCCCCAACTGGAAGAAATGCTATTTCTCTTACACCTTCAGCAGGTTTGGAGAGCTCAGGGCTGACCCAAAGCATTGCAGCAGCTCCAAACGCCACGACAATACGTGGAAGAAGTGGAAAAAAATAGCAGCCAACTTGAGCAAAGTTTCCAAAGACAGTCGCGTCTGTATGTGCTGCTTCCGGGGCGAGAGCGAGAGGTGCCCGAGTCCTCTCCTTGCAGCATCTCCCCATTGCAGAAATAAGTGTCTGCACTGTGTCAGTGACGCAATGAACTCTTTGCTATTTTTTTCCCCCTTGCAGATGGAGATGTAGCTGGCTGGGCCCAGGGGAAGCTGACTTGCACTGGCTGCTTGGCTCTGAGAACTGAATTCCATAGGCGTTAAAGCCTCAAAAAATGCCCTATGGATTCAGTTCTGCAGCTGGGCAGCAAATGAGCCTCAAACCTTCAGGAAGAGAACACAACTGGGAGCTGTTCCTGCAAAGAACGTGCAAGTCTTTGCTCTCCATACAGAGACCAGAGTAGGGATGGAGGTGAGTTATGGCCACCACGGGAAACCCTGTGTTCAGAGAGCCACTTCAGGCAGTGGCCATTTGTGTCAGGCTTTCCCTCAAGGGAAAAAAAGCCTAACTACAAAATGTTTTCTTCCATCTGGAAGTGAAATGGCACTTGAGAAAATAAATACATTGCTGCCTCCTGAGGTACTGCATGCAATTGTAAACCTCTGCTAAAAATACACACTGTCAGAACAACAGCCTGGGTGTGCCCAGAAATCCCCTGTTCAGAGTCCGGGCAGCAAAACCAAACAAAAACTTCAGAGAAGATAAACAAGACAGGATGGGTAAAGTTAAAGGTTGCGCCCACTCCCTCCCCACAGATGTCCCCAGCACAGACAGGCATTTGGAGAGTTTTTGTGAAGGTAACAGGTTCTCTTTCTACCCATCCATCCTGTCCCCCTTGAGTTCTGGGGACATTTTCCACTATAACACAGTGCAAAGCTGCCACCAGGAATGTACTGGCTAGGGGAGTGGCATTTAGGATAAATTATTATGCAAGTCCTGATAATTTATGTTGCATCTGATCATCACCATAGGGCAAACCCCATGCTCCTCCCCACATTGCTTAAAAGAGTTTATTTGCACCTGCTCCAGGATCTCACCCAAAGCAGCCCCTTCCCATGGTAAGCAGCATCCAGCTCTGACAGCCCAGCTATAAGGCACAGGGAGGAAACTCCCTCCAGCATCCTGTCAGAGTGCTGCGCTGCCCACATAAGGATCTGATGTGTTAACCTTGGGTTCTCTGCTTCAGCCACTGCCCCTAGGAGCAGCTGCTGATGGAAGGCCAGGGAGTACAACATCAGCACTGCAGTAAGGTGCCACAGACCCAGACAGCGAACATCTAACTGGACATCTCTGCTCAGGCTGGATGCCCTGCTTAGCCAAGAAAGAGTTAAAAAAAGAAAAAAAAGGCAGGAATTACAGCATTTTTCCTGAACTGGGTAACCAACAGCAGCTCTGATTAGACACCAGTCCTTAGTAGAGGCCCATTCAGCAAGTCCCACTGTCACCACTTGCGACACAGGCAAGGAAGATCAGCTCACTCTGAGGTTTCTGCAGCAATTTTTCTGGTTCAGCCCTCTTGCAGCTTTATCTGGCAGCAGAGTTAACCCATTTCCAAGAAGCTGACTGGGGAAGGGGAAATCCACATAGTTGCTGAGACATTCTGGCAATTGCTTAAACAAACAAAAATTGTTGCATTGACTTAAAAAAAAAATTCACTTGCTTTGACTTCATAGCAATTCAGAGCCACTGAGGGCCTCCAATTTCACCCTCACAGGCTGTGCAGACGGGGAGCGCCGAGTTCACTCCTCCATTAGAAGGCCTTTCTCCCATGTGGTATGTCAGGGGAAGGGCACAGGAGGACAGAACAGGCCCCTTTTTCTCCTATATGCCCAGAAAATCCCTGCTGGTCCCCAGGGATGAAGCTGTCAGACAACAGCCAAACTGGGGCAAGGCAGAGCGAGCAGAATAACCCACCACAGCGGGGCAAGAGCAACGTCAGAAGTCATCCCCAACCCTGCAAAACAGCTGTCAGATCAGGGTGCAAGTTGTTCACAGGAGAGAGGCTGCTGTCAGGCAGCTATAAGCATTTGCACTTGGGGTTTTATTGCTTATTTATAATCATTTAAAAGGTACAGAAGTTTGCAAGTGAGCCAGACCCAGCCCCTCACAACCCTCCAGGTCTCCAGCACAACTCTGAAGTCCACCCTTCCAACAGACCAAACTGTGGAAGTGCTGCAATTCACACAACACCAGTAACCTCTCAGGAGAGCCAGTACCTCCAACCAGAGCTCAGTCAGACCCAGAGCAGGGCCTCAAGCAGTGATTTCAACAAGGACATGTGGCCAGGAGAACTGAACACCAAGTTACCTAGTGTGAGAGGACAAGGACACCATCTTCTGCCAGCATGTAGGGAAGTGCTCCATACAGGCATCAGACTGCGATTAAGCACAATGGCACGGTCATAAACAGCAGTGACAAGATATGCAGACAATCGCTCTTTACAGTGTTCAAAAACCCCCTCTCTCCTCGGAGACATGCACTGCCCCCATCCTGGAGGAAGTCCTGCTTTGATCTCCTAAAGTGAGGGCCAGGAAGGGAGACAGCTTCCAGGACCTTCCCTTGACCTGGTAGGAAGAGGCCCATCAAGGGCTGCTGTCTGGAAATCCACCCACCAGACTGTGCCTACTCAACCAAACCAGTGGAAAGCAAACATTAATCTCAAAACCAGGACCAAAGAGCTGATCTGACAGACAGTTAAGTGCCATGTGGTTTCTTCATAGGATCGGCATCATTTATCAAACTGGGTAAAGCTGCCATAAGCTTGTGGAAGACAGGGAGCAGTTAAAAGCCAACACGCGTGGTGGCATCCATTGCTTGTGCTACTTGCCAGCTGCACCAAGAACAGCTGCCACAAGGGCTCTGGAGCATCTGTCCATCAGATGATTGAGTACATCAATGTCTCAGTTTCTTTTTCTTCTTACGGTTCCGGTCCTCTTTGCTGTCATCTGCCTTGCTGGCACTGGGGGTCACAGCCCGCTGGATGACTTCTTTTTCCACTGCATATTCCTGCTTCCTACCTTGGGGTCTCCCTTGACCAAGAACTCCCCTTTCCAGTAGGTTACAGAGATGCTGGTCCGCGGGTAGGTGCCATAAACCCTCTGGAGATGATCCTTCACAAATTCTGGGAGGTCCTTCCTTGGTCCAAATACCTTCACAAGCTTCCCCCATTGAAGCTCCCCTCTCATTGTGAAGCCTTCTGGCCACATGTCTCGATACTGATCTGACCTCTTGTAGGCAGCGCAGGGATTGTAGTTTGCATAGGGACTGTACAGAGGGATGGGGACCACAGGAGGGAAGTGCCAGGTGTAGTATGGATGGAAATTGGGACTGGAGGCACTGTAGAGGTGGTGATACTCCACCTGACCTCCCCCATAGTCAGGGTAGCTGTTCTTGTCCACCACAAAGGTGATGGGTCGGCTGTAGAAGTTGTGCATGCGGATGGGAGGGAACATCACAGAGCTGGCCATGTCTTCTGCTCTCCCAGTCCGCAGCGGTGGGTAGGTATAGGCAGAAGGTGGGATCATGGCTGGGTAATACTCCCACAGCACAAAGCCAGGCTGGTACATGGTACAGGAGCAGGGGTTTTACACAGAGGACACTTCTCCAGAGCAGTTGCTGAGTCTCAAAAGCTGTGAGGACAGGAGGGGAAGAGAAACAATTTACATTGGTTATATACATTTCCAAACCAGGCTGAATAAGGAGATATACCTAGCACTGTAAGCATCCCAACTAACTAATAAAAAGAGCTCCCTGCATCTGTAGCTTGCAGGGCCAGTAACACACCAAGAACAAGCTGAGCCATTGTCAGCAACTGCCTGTTAGTTGCTCTGCAAGACTCCTCATTTAACCCACCCAGATCTCGGAGTTACAAGGATGGAAACAAGCTGGCATAAAAACCACTGAGGGCAGAAAATGTCCTCACATCCTCGTGACAAGGCTCTGCACTGCTAGGAGGCAGCAAGACAGACTGAAAGAAACTAAAGACCCTTGAGCAGGCACAAAAATGGGGAAGGCAAGCACAAGCGAAAGAAGTCCGTGAATAAAGAAAGAAGGCAAACAGAGGAAAGAGGACACAGCCCAGCCATCCTGCCCAGACAAGATCTTAAATACAATAAATCTTCAACTGTCCTTTGACTTTCTCCCCATCCTCCCAAAGCACTGCTTCTATTCTGATAAGCAAACAAGAGCTGCACCTACTATTTGTTTCTAGAGCAAAATCCAGGCACATCCACATTTCCTCTGACAAGTTCTCATGTAAAGGCAACTTGTTTTGGTTTCACTAGTTATCATTCACATTTAAGTGTTGTTGTAGCTTGACCCTGGCTGCTGGCCCAGCTGAAACCAGGACAAGCATGCATTTACCTTGAGCAACTCCGACCCACAGCTGAATTTGTTCCTAGCTTACTCTCACCAAGCACCCCCTAGGGCATTAAGCAATGTCCTCCCATGACTCACTATCCTCTCCCCACGGGCAGGAAAGGAAGCTGTATATAGCATGGGGTTTTAAAAAAAGTTTTCTATCAGAGACCAGAAAAGACCATGCACGTAACTAAAGACAGCAAGTTTCCCCCCCCCCAGAGTTCAGATCCTGTAGGCTCTTTCTGCTTCAGCCTTAACTACGGAGTTGCCTTTCACACAAGTGTTGGCCAAGAAAGGTGAAACTCATCCCTCAGTCCAGTGCTTTCCTCCAGCCTAACAGGAAATTTCATAGTCCCCTAAGAACCTGCCTGCCACAAGCAATGCTGGGTACTACACAATGGATGTTTTTCTTTTTTTCGGCCAGCACAAGTTGTTCCTGCCCCTTGGGGTTTGTAATCTGCACCAGCTCAAGCCTGGTTTTGCCATGGGGGCAGAGCTACAAGTCTACCCCCTGTGCAGGGGAACAGCACAGGAGTATTTAGACAAGACCAGGCAGTACCCTTAAACAAGAGCTGCAGCCAAGGAGCCAAAGCCCATCACCTCCCCAGGGAGGAGGACAGAAAAAAGTCCAACCTACTTCATTAAAGCCCTTATAAACACTCAAACAGCTTCAAGCAAAATAAAGAAAGCTCAAACAGCTTTGGCTGAGGTCTCTCCAGCTCACTAGCATGTGTTGGGGAGGAGGAAAGAAGACACTGATGTTTCCTGCATGTAGCCCAGCATAGCTTGGACACTCACCAGGCAAGGACTGGGCTGGTGCCTCTGTGCTTAAGAGCTCCTAAATGTCTCTTCCCAAGTTCGGCTGACCACTCTGAAGAGGTTTAGAGCTGAGCCTCCTGGAGCAAGAAGTTCCACTGCACCATTTGAGCACACTTGGTCTCCTTTCAAAAAAGGTCTAACGATTAGCTGGTTTCCAAATGCATTGCCTGCTTAACTTAGAACCATCACAAAAACCCAGAGGGGTATTGCGTGTCAATGGCAGCACAAGATGGGCAAACAGAATAAACAGTCTCTTCTTAAAAAACAGTTTCAGTACCTCTTTTAATCCAGTTCAGCCCTGCATCCCTACTGAGATGCATAGGATCACTTCCAGAGATCATCATCTGCAGAGAGACTGTGTAGCTACCGCATCCATTGAGCAAAACAAGGTAAGCCCAGCTTACCCCTCGTGCCCAGCCACAGTGTGCTGCTTCATGCCAGTCTGGGACAGCCCTGGGGAAGGTGCTATTTCCAACTCTTGTGCAAAAACAAGTGTTCCATCTACCATTTGCTGCAGCACCCTGCATTTTGGCTGGCAGGATCAGTGCTGGGGGAGAAGGGGCTAAGAGGATAAATCACTCAGCTTCTAGCACTAAGGCAGCCTGAGCACAGCCATAAATTGTCTTGATTTTGCACTGGAAAAAGATAAAGGGAACACGCTGGTGTCTCAGCCGGGCAGGATGGCCCATAAGAGGAAACAAACCGAAGAGGTTAAGAAGGGGAATGAGATGAGGATTAAGCAGGGCTGGGAGTGCTCCAGCGCAGCGTCGTCACATGCCCGACCACAGAAGTGAAGACATTTCCCTGGAAGTGCATCACCAAGGAGGAGGGTGTTGACAGGCACCACAGTGTAGACAATACTTCATAGCCCCAGAGGAAGTTGGCAAACCTGTCAAGGCAGGCCTTGGCTCAGTGGCCAGGGCTCTGGCTGGCTTTGCTTTCCCTGGGCTCCCCTGCACAGCTGCCTGGTGCTGCCCTGTCCCTGCCTGCTCCCCAGCACAGGGCTCTCCTGCTTGTGCCCGAGCACCAGAGCTCCCCGGATTGCCCAGCACAGGTTTACCTTCACAAGCACAAGGGCCCAGCTCCTGGCTTGCAGGGCACAGCAATGCTGCATTGCAACAAGGTTTGGTATGCAGGAGGCACAAGGCTCCTGCCCCATCCCTCCAGAGCTGCTGCCTTGTGCTCTCAGGGGCTGACAACGTGGTTTACCCACCACCACACCGGTGCCTGTTGTTCATATTGACCTTCAGCTGCTTCAGCTTCCAGAGGCTGGTTTTGAGAGACCACAGCTGGAGCAAAGGACTCTGCAGGGTGAGGTAGGCTGTGACAAATCCATGTGTATGGGAGGAGACAGGCCTTTGAGAGAGCCAGTGCCAGCTTGCCTGACCCTGCCGTACACTCCCTGGCAAGCGAGAGCTGGCAGTGCTTCAGGGAAAACAGGATTTGCCAGGAAGGTGATCTTCTGTTAGACCATCTGATGTCTGGAAGGCATCAAATGCCAGATGCTTAAAACAAAAACAACCAGCCCCCAAACACCAACATTACCTAGCAGTACCCCTTCAGAAAAGGGTCCAACACCCATCTAGTCTATTCAGTCTCTTCTCCTCTTCTTCACCTGCTCCTACATCCCTCATTCTCTACTGCCAGCAGCCAGAAGCTGCCATGGCTTTGGAAGTAAATATCTAGCAGCCTCCTGCTCTGCCCTCTGCTTTTCAGGAGCGGGAGGCTGTCAGATGTAGGACCAGAAGGGGAGAAGGGATCCTGGCTGACCTGTTTATTCAGGCTACCATCCACTTTCTCCCCTTGCTCCAATTTCAAGCTCTGCTATGTCTTGGGAAAAATCACCACATCCATTGCTTGGCACGTGGATGTCCTGAGCAAGAAAGTGTAGAACAGTCCTTAAAGCTCAAGCTGAGCTCTGCTCAATGCCTCCTGGGTCCCAAGAGCCACTAACAGCCATAAATACACACCAGCTCCTTGGTGGTACAGACTAACTGGGTGGATGGGCAGGCAGCACGCTGTGCCTGGGAGCCAAGCCTCCCCAGCCAGGGCACTGGAAGCTGTGGTTACCAGCAAGGAGCAAGACAGGACCAACCCAGGAAGAAAGGCCACAGCAAGAGACAAGGCAGCCTCTCCCATCAAGCCTTTCCAGTAGTTTTGGCCTTGCTGGAAAAGGGTTCACCCTCATTTGGCTGCAGCTGAATGAGAAGCTAGGCACAAAAAAAGGAAAGAGAACTCCCCAGAAGGTCACAGCCAGATGAAATGAGATTGTCATCTCTGCTTGGTGAGAACATGATATACTTAAGACTCTTCCCAGGCCTGCCAGGGCTGACTCCAGCAATTCCATCCCCCATTGCCCAGCCATCTGGCAGGGCTTCTCCCTCCTCACGTCTTGGTGCAGGTCGAGGAGACTGACACCACAGCTCCCAAAATACTTGATTTGCCAAGCAAAGTGTGCTTCAGTGCCAGACAACTCAGACAGAGTTGCCATGGAGCAATCAAGCAACGTTTGCAATACAAAGCCAGAGAGTGCACTTGATAGCTCAAGTACAGAGAAGACTTTGTTTCACCACCCTATTATGCAGTTACTACAGGTGATGACTCCACCACTAGTTAATACAGAAAAGCCCAAGGCTGGTAGGGCTTTTCTAGCATCTAAAGCAGCAGAAATTACTTCCTAGCATTCTGGAAGACCATGGTTTTGCTGGACATGTCTCAGGGTAGTAGAGCTTTACTGTCACTCAAGCTAGCTTTGAATTTGGGGAGCTTTCTGTTTAGGTAGCTGTGGAGCACAAAAACCACTGTGAGCTGCAGAAAACAGGAAGATGTAAATATTTAAGTCCATGCTAGACTGCAGAGTCTCTAGGAGAGAGATGAAAGTGAGTCTGACGGTAGTGTGGGCACAGACCAGCATGCAAGGTGTGCCACAGTACCCAATGTGTGAAGCTTCATGTAAGTATCTCACACGTCTGGAGAGACTGGTTTCACCAAGACAGCTAGTTTAATAAGTGCCATCAGGTCTTCTGTCCACCTAAAGCAGCAACCAAAGTTAGATTGTTACTCAGGCTAGGCTGGAAGTTTGAAGGGGTTGAAATGCTTCCTTGGGGAGCATACTGAAAGCCAATACAACTGTAGAGACATTCAGCCCACAGGAGAAGACATGACCATCTACTTTACTGGAAGGGTTGACCAAGACTATTCTTTCCTCATGCCATTGCCCTGTGACCATCTCCCAAAGAGAATGGGGTGGAACTAGATGATCTTTAAGGTCCCTTCCAACCCAAACGATTGTATGATCCCACTTAGCTACCTTTTCTCTCCACTATTCCAGCAGCCAAACTTTCAGACTCTTCTTTCTGGCTTTCTTCCTGCCCTGTTCTCTCCTCACCCCACAAAAACCACAGATCTGCTGCCATTGCTCTGTGGCAACTCCCAAGGGTACAGGGATGAATACTTCAAAAGCAACATTTTCCCCTAACCAAGGGGATGAAGAAGTCATGAGTTATTTCCAGTTAGTCTGCCCATTTTGAGCGGACTCTGCAAAATTGTTGCCATCTGACAAAGCTTTGGCAAAGGCCTCCCTTGGAATAAAACATAACTTCAACAATTGCCCTGGAAGCAAGAGGTTAAAGCTGAACATACTAATTGAGCTAAGGTTTGTCTTCCACAGCTCTGGTGTCAGAGTCCCACACACTTATCCAGCATCCTAGTAGCTGGAGATAGTGCATGGGAAAAGATTGCGACAAAGAAGCTTCTTATTTTTCCTTGTCACTTCTATCCCCCCTATTGCCAACATAAGATTGTGCTCTGTTCAAGGTCTTTTAAGAAAAACTCACCCAGGAGAAGACTCTCAAGCGCTTTTTGGAAAGGTGGGAGAGCAGCACAGAAAGCCATGCAGGACAACACTATAGCTTTAATCCTCTGCCACCAGCTCTGGTCCTTAGGACAGAGGCACTCAGCTGCCCTCCTAGAGGGGATGCTCTCACTCAGCCTGACGTGACTGGCAGCAACACAAATTCAAGGAAGGTGCAACAGCTTGTTACAAGATGGGCCCTTTCAGGCCTTAATTTTTATCTAGGGGAGCAGATTCACACACCAATGCTGCTTAATCATGGAAGCACTTTGGGACTTTGCGCACACACACCACCCCCACTCCCCTGAAGGTGAAAGAGCACCACAGGCTTTTACTGCACGCTTTAAGAGAAAAGCAAACCCACACTGTCCCAGCAAAGCACTCCAAGGAGTGTCAGATACTTCCAGAAGAGGTTACATCATGCCTCATAGAGCAAGGTGCCACACAGTAGGAGCCGATGACCAGCAGCACAAAGCAGGGCTGCAGGGAACAGGTCTTGCCTCCCATCTGCCAGGCAGAGCCCAGCACCTCCTGAGGAGAGGGCTGGCTTTTTGGAAGACACAAGCTCTCATAGCACCTAGAAAGCTAGCAAGATGCTATGCAGTGGGCTGAGATGAAGTGGGGTCGTTTCTGCCCCTTCCTGCACGCCACAGCCTCTCCAGCAGCGCAGGGCACAGCTGGGCAAGGGCACCAGCCTGCCAGCTCCCTGGCTCCAGCAGCACAGCAAGCCAGCTCAGGAGGAGCCATCTGCTTGAGACTGGAGCCTCAAGTGCCACCACAGTCACAAATTTCTGCATGCAATTCATTTTCTGTAAAGCAACAGTGCATGGAGCGATAACCTGCTTCCTGCAGGCAGAGCTGGCACAGTGTACCGGCAGCCGGGCAGATATTTATTACACACCAGCATCTCCTTACACCAGATCCTCTCAGATATTAAGGGAAAGTTTGGTGAAGCGGGAGAACACACAGCCTTTGCTTCTCAGAAAAGGTGTGAGGCTATTTGTCACGCTCCCTTGTGCTGTCTAGTGGTAACACATAAAGGAAGATAACTAATACTGAAAGCAGCTTGCAAACAGCCCACAAGAAAGAAAAGGGCTTTGCAAAGAAGTGCAAGTACTTTGAATTGAAGCTTAATGGCTCCCTAAAGAGAAGTAAAGCCAGGAGGTGGAAAGGGTTTGAGAGAGATGAGAAGATCAGCAGAAACAGGACAAACCCACCAATCCAGACAGTTTCATATTTTTTCACTAAAAGGTAAATACACAAGGTATTATAGTGGGATCAAAGAAAACAGCAGCACAGAGCAGCAGACAGATGGAGATGGCTGTGGGCCCCCCTGCTCACCCCCAGGGTACAGAGATGGACAGGAGCAGCAGCTGAGGGGTGACACCCGCACCTTGGCAGCAGGACCAGCAGCCCAGGTTTCCAGACTGGAACAATTCCTTCAGTCAATCATCTCCCAAGCTAACAAAAATCTATCTTTGTGAGCACAGTTGAGGAGCCTGGAGCAGCCCTGAGCAGCAGGGCCCTGGTATGTAAGCTTTTTAGAGTGAAAAAATGCTGGTCAACGAGGCTTTTCAGACAGGAAGCATGTTTGCTCCTCTGGCAATACCGAGTGGTACAACTGGCGCTGGAAGATGCCTCATCCCCTCCCCACACCACTCGCCCAGTCCGAGGAGCTCCCCCAGCAATGCCAGGGATCGGACGCTGCTTCCCCCTGCACTGCAGGAGGGACTTTTCCATCAGGAACTACTTCACTGCCCAAATTCTTACAGCTGCCCAAGCCAACTAAAAAGATACCACAAGCACAGCTGATAGCAGAGCTCCTTTAGGGATGGACAGCCTGGAGGACCTCAGACACACCAACTCCCTCTCCAGCTGGGAGCAAGCTGCCACCCTGCTGAGAGGACATCCATGCAAACAAAGCCTGCTACACATGACACTCCCCTCTAAGAGGTGAGCTCAAAACCACTCCCAGCTCTTGCACCATGAACAACACACAAGGGGGATTTAACTTCTGAAGCCAGAAGACCCCAGTCCCCACCCTGCTCCTTCTGAACACTGCTGTTATGAGTGCACTACGAAGAAAAAAGTTCCAGCTGGCACTAGCAGCTACAGAAATAGCTGTTAATATGTGTTTCGGTCAGTCACCACTTATATGGGTCCTTTGAATAAGGAGTAGATCTGTTTGAGCTATTCAAAAAAGCACTCCCAGAAAGCACTGGAATCTAGTATGGGTCTGGCATTTATTTGAGGTCTGTGCAAAGCCCAGACTATGAGGTCAGAACACCAGGAAAAGCCCTAGTCATCACAGAGCAAGTCTTTACTCTTGTGATCCAAAAACCACCACCTTGCATAACTCTGCTCAAATAGCAGTAAAAATGCAGCTTGCTGCTGACAGAGAGGTTTGGAACAGCCACTCCTCCTACTCTCACTGCAGCTGCTTGATAACACAGCAGGTCTGAAACAGATGCGCTGCCAAGAATAAAACACGGTGAGTGTTACGACAGGGTCACAGCATCAGCAGGCAAGGCTCTAGAAGCCACCCCTGCCTGCTGCCAAGGCAATCCTGACCCCAGCACCCCTTTAGCCTCTCCCTGGGTAGAGACGTCTGCTGCACCAAGCTCTAGATTTTGGACATACTCCAAACTTTCTCCCTTCTTGACATGTTCTCCTTTCAGCACAGCTTAACTCCTGTATTAAAGCTGCCATCACCACCAGTCTTATCTTCCCAGTAACCACTGCAGACACCCTTTGCATCAGTAGTCTTCCTCATCTGAGGTTCAAATCTCTATGCCCCATGTCTCAGGATCCCAGTCAGCCATACCAAAAGCCACCACCTTTTCCTCAGCTAAATGCTTTCTCAGACACAGCTCTGTATCTACCCTTTTTCCTTTAATTAAGGCTTCACTACCATCCGTAGATGTCTGCACTCCTGCAGTCAGCTGTTCCTACCTTCGTTCTTTCAACTCACTTTATACCTTATTTTCTCCTTTCAGGATCCACTTTTTTTGCCATGCTCATGCCTCCTTTCCTCCAGTCTCCTCCCAAACAGACAATCCACCCCTAATTACTTCTTCCCCATTGGTCTCAGTTTTGCCACATCCAAAACCACATCTGGCATTTCCATTATCATTACCTAGGCAATCTCAGCCTTACACAGCATTACTGATACAGTGCATGTGGCCTTGCAAGGTTCTTCCCTGCAAGAGTTGCTTCAGACACCCCTACAGTTATCTGGTTCCTCCTGGTTATATATTACTTTACACACTCCAAGACAAATTGTTCTACTTTAGCCTCGATTCCTCTGCCCAGCTCCAATTACCTACAGGCACTTTCTTGTCTCACACATGGACAGTTTGCATAGCAGAGCAACACATTTTGTACACTGTTTTTCTGCTTTCACAGCATCCCCCTCAGCTGCTTGATTACAAGTCTTTGCCCTTGAAATGCTCTTGGGAGAGTCTCCTGGTGTCCTGCAAAGGCCTTAGCTGGTGACACAGCCTGGCTCTCCAGAGGGACTTATGCCATACACTTGGATCCCGTTCCTGTGCATCCAGCATCAAGGACGTATGTTTAGAAGTGAGGAAGGCATAACTTCTCACGCACTTGTACTAGATCTTCCCATGGGATCAATGCTCCAAATGGTGGGACAGGGCAGGAAACAGATTATCCAGACTTTGAGGTTGTATTACGTATAATCTCTTTAGTGTATAAAAATGCCTTCTGTTACAACAGCAACACACACTGTGTTTCTAGCTTAAATTCAAACATCTGAGCTAGAATGACCCATGGGAATACTGCTGCTCTTGCATTCCTCAAGGCAAACAGCTACAGTGTCTGCTGATCTACAACTCTGTAGTACTTTTTTTTTTTTTTTTAATCCAACTACCTTCTGTTATGGTCTTTACACAATACAGAACATAGCTCACGAGTAGTATTATTGATTTTTTTAATGGGAATCAAAAAGCAATCTTATCTTTCCAAGAACACAGTCACTCAGAGAAGCCCTTCTATGCCATTGTTTTCTGAAGTGTTTAAAGCCTATCACAATAACAATTTACATTAGTATCTTTCACAAGCAGGAGATGCTAAGAAAGTTACAGGCTACAGCAGTGGCATGAATCAATGCCCCAACTGAGTTACGCTACTATAGCGGTGGACTTGCATCTACTAGAGAAAAGAGCAGATGTGCTGGGGTGAAAGAGGCATTGCCTCCAGAGGGATTTAAGCATTTGTGTTTCCAAAAAGCCTAGCAAAGTGCAGAACACCTCAGTTGTACACTACTACTACAAACATTTAAGCTCGCCTTAGTACTGTTTTGCCTTTGTAACTGGTAAACATTCCAACATAGACAAGCCTTTACTCATAAGTGCAGAAAGCAGAGACATGTAGTTGTCTGGTGTGTGTGTACTCACATCCTGAGAAAAAACAGCCAAGATGATGCCTTCACTTAACTGAGAAGCAAGAAAGAGTAGGAAACAAACCTGATCTTGAGAAAGCAGCTTACTTTCTACAGTCTCTTTTCACCGATGTACCTCAATGGCACATACAGAGCCTGGAGAGATGCTAAAATACCGCATCACACCTTGCAGAAGCTTTCCCATAGTAACCAGGGCTGTGATACCTGTCTGAACATATCTTTGTAGCTAAGGAAAGCAAAAGGAAACTCATTCCTTCAGCAATTACATTACATGCTTAGACAGGTAACTTTAAGCCTAGCCATCCATGGACATGGTTACTAAAGCTAATACAAGGCACAGATCTTAGCTAGGGAGAAGCCTTATGGAAAAAAACAGAAATAAAACATAAAAAACCTTATCTATAGCAGGGATTGCAGACAGGTAAAGGAACAGCTAAAGTCAGCACATGAAACCAGCATGAAAAAAAACCTCAAAAGCACTCACCAAAACTTCAGGTTCTTCCTCAAAGCAGCAAAACACTGTTAACAACACTCAAAGAGGAAATAGAAAACTTCACGTAACTGAGTAACACAAAGGAGAGCCCACCATTAAGTGCTTTGAAAACAAACCCTGTTTTTTCTTTGCTTCCCCCTGAAGCTTTGTTTGCTCACACCCATCTCCAGGCAGCTAAGCTGATATTTGTACTCCCTGCTTATTCACTAGGTGGCAATTAAGCAAGGAGGCATACAAATGCTCCCATCAGCACCACCCCATTGTAAGCACCTGCGCTGCCCTGGGCTTTTACAGCTATAAATCCTCACACTGAAAAGGGTGACTTGGTCTGTCAGGACAGCTCAGGGTGGCTCAGCACAGCTGCTGCAGCAGAGTGTGCTCCTGAGGGACGCCCAATGCCTTGCTCTGCCCCAGGGGATCTCAACAGCTGAACCTAATGCCTACAAACCACTCTTTAGTTACAAAACCTGGTGACTGCATTTAATTGCCTGGCTTCTATAAATTCATCAGAATGACCTGTTTAGGAAGCCCCTAATGATTGTAACACATAGAAATGCTGGGAAGTGTTGGGATGCAATGGTACTTTCAGAATGTAGCAACTGGGTTTGTGAATAGTTGGCGGGGAGCAACCGCTGCGGTGAGAGGTAGCAGGTGATGTGTACGACAAACACTGGAGCTGCAGCTGTGAGGGAAAGCACCAAAGTGAGACCTTTAATAATACAGGGCAATGGCAGCCTGTATTTTCTGAAATATTTGGGACAACGCAATGTAAAATGAACCTTGGGAGACAGGTGTAAGCAGCCAATAACTAAGACCAAACAGGGCATTTGGCAGGTTACAACAAAGGCTACGTGAGGCACCACGTTCGTTGCTGTGCTTCCGCTGTGTCCTCCTGTACGCCGGCACAAGGCTCGGCCCAGGCTCCCTTGGAGCAGCCCGAGGTGTGTCAACCCAGTCCTGCTGACAGCAGGCACCCCGTGCTTCCCGGCCCCGCGGTGCCAGGGAGAGGGGTGGCAGCCCCCAGGGCAGCCTGCCCGGTGGAGGGC
>NW_010129203.1:0-204 GCF_000699245.1 Pterocles gutturalis | reverse complement strand
CTGGGGGGTGGCCGGTGGCGGCCGCTCCGTGTCCCCCTGCCCGTGCCGCGGGCCTTCACCATCCCCATCCTTCCCACCTGTCTGTTTGGTTGTTGCCTCATAGATACGCGGAAGAAAATTCATTTCAAAGTGATCAGGAACCCTGGGGACCTGCTCCAGTTCATCGAGGAGCTGAAGGAGAGCAGCAGGAAGGGGGGGGACCAC
>NW_010129202.1:0-13914 GCF_000699245.1 Pterocles gutturalis | reverse complement strand
CACCCCGGGATCTGAGCGAGCTGAGCGCGGGCTCGGGGACGATAAGCTCGCGCTAGGGGTGAAGGCTGTCAGTGAGATGGGGTATTCATTAGAACACGGTGTTGGCGTCCCTGTGTGTGTGCAGCCTGAGGGACGCGGGCAGGAGCAGGAGTGTCTCCTCGGGGCGGTGATGGCCATGTGTGGAACCGAAACAGCCCCAGCACACTGCCACAGCACTCCAGATGCTTGTCTTAGCTAGTCCAAATAATAGCACCTTCCTAGTGTTTCTTTCTGATGTTTCAGTCTCTAGCTCTGTTGAAACTACATCATGGCCTGTCGATTTACATTAACCTTCTGCTTGTATGTAATGGCACGGTGTGAGGAGTGATGATGTTAGTTATCGGTCAGTAAAGGAAAAGTTTTAGTCTTTAAAGAGCTGTGACTCTTCTGGACCTTTGGGTATTGAGAGCGTGGGAAGTGTGTTCGGTATCTGAAGATGTACTTCTTGGTCAATCTTAGGAACTGTTAGTTTTAAGTGTTTGCTTCTTAATCGAACAAAGGCAGTACTTCAGTAATGAATCTAAGCACTTTATCGTCATGTTCAGTGTGTGGTGTTCAGCCAAACAGACCTGGCTGATGAGGTCTCTCTTGGCTGAAGGTGTCTCTAGCATCAGTGTGAACATAGTGAACAACATTTTATCTTGCAAGCTGCTTCAGATAGCATTGGTACCTGTAGCTAAATGGCATTAAAGAGCAAAGTTATGGTGAATGATGCATTTCTCTGAATAAATGTTAGATGAGAGAGCTTTTGGAAAACATTGGTGGATCTGTGTAGTCCAGTGTGCGCAATCCTTATTCAGATCCAGAAATTTTACAAAGCTGTGCTGAAGCAGGGCTTAGACTTCATGCAGTCTTTATGGCCAGTAAAGCAGTTTTGCCCGTCCTCATAATTTTCATTACAGAATCTTTATAATCGGGCAAAAGTTTGCACTATGTGTATACTTTGGTCTGTTTGGAGTGTTATGTGCATATCCTAAGTAATCTTGACTAATGAAGGAAAACAAAACATGTTAAGACCATAGGAGGCATATGACTTGAGGGTTATCCAGTTAGGGGGAAACCCTCATTCTTCTGCTTCTGCCCCACGTTACTACTGGGGGGTGGCTTCTTGACCTTGACCTGCAGTGTAATATCAATTTACACACCTTCCCCTGTGGCATTTGCGTCACAGATTCCCTGATCGTTGCCTCAGTGTGCTGGAGGGTTGACAGACTTTTTTCCCTTGGGCTTATTTACTTCCTACTAGTAGGAAGAAAAAGGCAGGCAGTGCATAACTCTCTAGAAGTCTCTGTAAGTGTATACTGGATATAGGACAAAATTATTTTCCTCTTCTCCCTGCCTCCCATGTGATTGAGACTGGCCTTTAGAAGAACACAGGTCTTATGCCTGTATGTCTAAAGGAGGAATCTGTTACTGTAAGAAGAATAGTTCCTGTTGATTGTGGACTCTTATTCTAACTCACTTCTCCCCCCCACCCCTGTGCACTTTGGTATCTGCTCAAGTGACCACAGTAGCTGCCCAGATAAAGTGACTTGCAGGTATTGATAACCTGATACGTAATGTCTTCACTAAAGACACCATGAAGCCTCTAAGTGAGAACTAATTTAACTGTGTCATACCGAAAGTTTGAAACTATGTAGACCAGCTTTGGTTGAGGACTGAACTCTCAGTCTTGGTGTGCCAAGTAGCCCTTTGCTACTGGTACCCCCTTTTGTATTAGATACTTGCAATCCCCAAGGTAACTCGTACTGTCACTTGATACAGAGCTTGCCTTTTTTCTCCTTCCTCTCCTGCCTACGCCTTCCTCATAGCAAGTGAAGATGGGGAAGAAGAATTAATTTCATTGTGTCAGCAATGTTGGACAGAAAAAACCTAAGGTTATCAAGTTCAGGTGACCTGACTCATCCATAAGCTCACCAGAGTGGAAGTGGATAACTCTGACCGTGTACGTCTGTGACTTGCTCCTGTTTTAGTCAAACCACTTTTTGTTCAGGTTCAACTCTCCCAACACAAGTTTTCCAGAAGAAAAGGAGGGGAAAAAGAGCTTTACTGGGATTTTTGGTGATTTAAATGGGCTTACTGAAAGGTTTGTCAGATGCCCAAGATGGATCAGAGGTTAAGAGACTGAGAAAGAGATCACGAAAGAGCAGGCAGCACAGGAGGGAGCAACATCTCCCCCTTTATGTGGCATTAAGCTATTAGATCAGTTTGGTTGCCTCAAACTTAGGTCTAAGGTTGCCCTTAATCCTCCTTAAGGAAACTCTCTCCTTCATCTACCTTTCTATCCAGTAAGGGAGAGAGAATTCAGTGAAAGCAGTCTTTGGTGACCTGAGAAAATAAATAAAAACTTTCTCCCATCAGTATGATGGTTCTTTGCTTCTAAATGATACTAGTATTTCAGCATTACACTAACTAGTTTCTTATTCTGTAATCTTGAAAAAAAAAAAAGCTGCAGACTTCTGCAGTATCTGTCCTCAAATAGTGCAACAAGGCTGTGTCTGCTTTCTGTGAGTGGGTGTGTGGCTCTGCAGTGCTGGATGTGTGCATGCTGCATGTATGTATGCAGCTCTGCAGTGCTGCAGAAAACAGCTACCTTACTCTGTGTGGTCCAGTAGACAGTGGTCACCTTCCGTCACTGGAAATCATGAATGGCCTGGACTGCAGGGTTTCCTTCTCCTGCATACTTTTTTAACTTGTCCCTTCTTGTTTTTCTGATTGAGCGATATTTAATATTGCATGGCACAGATGTGTAAATGGAATGACATTTCTAGACAATAGAGAAACTATTTTTTACTGATACTGAGACTTGATTCTTATGGTTTATTACACTTTCAATTTGTGATGCAAAAAAATACAGCTTATTAGAGTAACTTTGTTAGCTTGTGACTGATGTCTTAGTTGGACACTGTAGATATACTCTGTGCCACTCTTACAGCTCTATTTTTTGACAGCAAATTGGGCTGCTTCTTCATTAAGGCAGGTAGACAACACTAAAAGAGCAAAGTTGGGAAACCCATGGTAATATTCCTGTAATGAGTGGAAGAACTGCTAACTCCATTTTCCTTTACATCAAATTCTCATTAAGACTGAGTCAGATTTAAGTTCTGCAGAGGTGACTGGAGCAATAAGGAAAACATTTTGTGTGATGGTAGACTCCAGGACAACTTCCAGGTGGTCTATGCTTGCGGCAATTGATGCCTAACTTGAGTGCAGGCGTGCAGCGCAACAGAACTGTGTTTCTTCGGTCCCTTGCCTGACTATGCAATCACTGACAAGCTATTGTACGTAATTAAGGAATTTATTTGTCTGTATGTGATTGTTGGTGTAATGCAAGAATATGTTCCTCCTGAGATTAGAAAAACTGATGTATTCTAGAGAATCTGGCCCTTCACTGTTCTAATTCACTCATGAAATATGATGGAAATAGTAAAGAATTACTTAGTTAAATTTAAAACTGCTGTAGAATCTTTTTTTTTTTTTTTTTTTTTTTTTTCCTACATGTCCTACTTCATGCTGGTTCAAGAAGCCAGCTGAAAACTTCCCTACTGCCCATCTGCTCTGTAGGAGTGGGGCTGTCTGCTACTTGGGTTTTGAGGCACCCTGAGCTGCAAGCAGTACCTGTACAAAAAAGAAGGAGGTTGGTAGGTGGCTGATGGTGGGGAAGGTGAGGCTGTGGTAGTCTGATATATCTTCTTTGTCGTGAAACTACTTTTGAGTAAGGGAAGGATGAGTTCTAGCCTTCCAAACAGAAGAAGATGTGAACTAAATCCAGAAATACTAAATGCTTGCATAACTTCTTTAAGCTTACTATTTAAAGACTGCTGGCATGTTGTGTGATACAGGGCAGTATGCTAAACAGCAGATGCACGTGTATAGGACATGTGAGTTTGCTTTTGCAGTATGTGACATGGGAGGGTGAGATGGCTGGACCATTCTGCACACCCTGTACAGTGTTTTTGCTTTAGGTGCCATTCTTCCCTTTTGTGAGTGTTGACTCTTGCAGTCACTGTAGGCATCTGTCTCCATGACAATTAAGGTATAGCTGCTGAGTCAAGGAAGGCCTCCTTCGGTGTGGGTTAGCACTTCCTGATCGCCCTAGTTCAAATAAAACCTCCTCCTCTATTACTTGTGACTCACTAGCACGTGTGCCACCTCCTTATTTTCCATGTCATGTAGGTGCTAAATCTTTTTTCTAGTGCATGAATACATTGTTAAACTGTAACAGGTTCCTGTGAAAGAGCATCTGGTCTTCAAATGATACTGCCTGCCAGGTACCAGGAGATGATACTCATTGACTCTCAGTTCACTGGAAACATGGTTGTCACCTAAAACAGGGAAAATCTTCCCTCTCCTACTGTGCCTTCTCAAATACTTGAGGTCAGAGGCTCTGGTTGTGACATTGTTCCTTGTTACTATTCTTGGCAAGTCACTTTTTATCTTCCCCCACATAAAAGAGATGCTATACCCAGAGACTTTCTCCATCTTGCTAGGAAGCCTACAGAAAAGCTTCCAGTTAGAACTCATCTATTTAATGAACAGTATTCAAAGTTAGCAGTCAGTTCTTGCTCTGTCAGATATTGCTGTTAACGTGTATGTTGTACTCTGGCTGACCCCTGCCTTAAAAGAGAAGTTCTTGCACTTGTTTTTTATAGCAATGGGTAAATCCAAATTAACCTTCCAGTGCCTTTCCAAGAGCCAAATCTTGAACTCAGCACTATACTCTTTTCCTCTTGGCATAATAGAGGAAGGTGTTTGTCAGCAGTGAAGTTCCTTACCAGCTCCTTGAGTCCTGGTGACTTTTTAACCTTAAACAGAAGGGCTCTTGCAGCATGCTTGTGTAAAGGTGGTGACCTATGCTTAGGGAGGGGGCTTCTGACATTTTTTCTGTAGAAAATGGAGTACCACACTAGAGCTAATGATAAATTAGCTTATTTCTCATAGTTGAAGAGGTCTTGACTCACCTTTATGGCTTCTTGTGTGCTTGTTGAGCCTGTGCTGAGCTGATTCCATACACTGACCTGGCTTTTGAGAGTTGGATAGCGTGATCTCACACTGACTAAAAGCAGCTTGGTTTGAAACCTGCTTGGTAGCCCTGATGGGAGGGGAAGTAAAGAGTTGACAACTGGTTGCCTGCTACCGCGTGGTTTTATGCGGGAGCACTGTTGCACTAGCCAGATGCTGATGACAGGATAAAGCTGTGATAGTCCTCCATCTGTGACTGTGCTGGCACTACTGCACCAGGTAGCATGAGGAGGTGACCTCACTCTGGAAGGTACCTGATGATGAGAGAACTTGAGCTGTGTAGCCTTCCAAATCACTTGGATTTACCCCTGGTGACTGATAATCATAGAATGATTTGCGTTGGAAAGGACCTTAAAGATCACCTAGTTCCCACCCCCCTGCCATGGGCAGGGACACCCTCCACTAGACCAGGTTGCTCAAAGCCTCGTCCAGCCTGGCCTTGAACACCTCCAGGGATGGGGCATCCACAGCTTCCCCGGCCAACCTGTGCCAGTGTCTCACCATGCTCACAATAAAAAATTTCTTCCTAATATCTGATCTAAATCTACCCTCATTCAGATTAAAGCCATTGCCCCTTGTCCTGTCACTACACTTCCTGTTAAAGAGTTTTTTCCCATCCCTCTTGTAGGCCCCCTTTAGGTACTGGAAGGCTGCTCTAAGGTCTCCCTGGAGCCTTCTCTTCTCCAGGCTGAACAACCCCAACTCTCCGTCTGTCCTCATAGGGGAGGTGCTCTGGTCATCTTTGTGGCTCTCCTCTGGACTTGCTCCAACAGGTCCATGTCTTTTTTATGTTGGGGGCTTCAGAACTGGATGCAGTACTCCAGCTGGGGTCTCACGAGAGCAGAGGGAGAGAATCGCCTCCTGCTGGTCACGCTTCTTTTGATGCAGCCCAGGATATGGTTGCCTTTCTGGATTGCAAGCACACATTGCTGGCTCACGTAGAGCTTTTCATCAACAAGCACTCCCAAGTGCTTTTTATTCCTCAGGGCTGCTCTCAATCCATTCTCTGCCCAGCCTGTATTTGTGCTTGGGATTGCCCCAGTGCAGGTGCAGGACCTTGCACTTGGCCTTGTTGAGTTTCATGAGGTTTGCATTGGCCCACCTCTCAAGCCAGTCCAGGTCCTTCTGGATGGCATCCTTTCCCTCCAGCGTGTTGACCACACCACACAGCTTGGTGTTGTCAGCAAACATACTGAGGGTGCACTCAATCCCACTGTCCATGTCGCCTACAAAGAAGTTAAACAACACTATTTCCAATACCAACCCTTGCGGAACACCACTCATCTCTGGTCTCCACTTGGACATTGAGCGGTTGACCACATCTCTTTGAGTGTGACCATCTAGTCACTTCCTTACCCAGTGAGTGGTCCTTCCATCAAATCCGTGTCTCTCCAACTCTTTCCAGAATTAGTCCAGGAGAATTAAAATAAACTCGCCTTGGATGATGGAGAGGAAAAAAAGAAAAAGAAAGTGCTGAACAGAGTTACGTAGAACCTTACTGGCACAATATACCACCCACAGATGTATGGCTTTAAAAATTCATATTAATTGCCATGGGCTTGATTATTGCTGTATCTGCTCAGAAGGGTGGTGGTGGTGCCAGGGCTTGCTTCTTTTCCTTAGCCTGCAAAGGAAGCTCCTCCTTCTTGGGCTTTAATTGGGTAAAATAGCTGACTGAAGGCCACTGAAAAATCCACAAACACTAGAAATTCAGATAATACATGACTAGCAAGTGCTACTTGCATTTAATGATCTGCTCATCTCTTCTTGTTTAACAGTCAATTGCTAATGAGTTGACCTGCTTTCTGGGAGGAATTTTCCTTTCCAAGTAGTGAGACTGATCTTAGAGGCACAGAACTGTTTAATGATGAACTTGTGTCTTTCAAATTACTTTTTCCAGGTTCTCTGGAACACTAATCCTTGTAGCACAGTCACGTCCAGCCTTTAAATTCAAGACTGCTTGTTTGTATAGAAACCAAAAAGACCCAAGTAATGGGCAGAATATGATACAGAAAAACAATGTCGAAACTCTCTGGTGCACTTATCAAACACTCTCATCACGTTGAGTTATAGGATTTGAAACAACCAGTACAAGAAGCAATAACAGCCTGATCTTGCCCTGTTGTAGACTTTGGTGATTCATCTTTAAAAAGCTGTAAACAAGAAGCAGTCTGACTCAGAAATGTGTTAAAGTACTGCAGTTTTATTTGTATTGTACTTCAACACAGTTTTGGCATCTCCTGTTCGTGTGGTATCTTGATATCTGGCAACAGGAAAATAAAACTTAAAAAAAATGTAAATTAAAAGAGGCAAGTCAGGGCACCCATCTTGGAATGGCTATAAAACCTGATTCTGCTAAATGGAACCAAAGGTATGCACGAGCCGTATTGATACAGCCTTATTTCTGTGATACTGCTGATGCAACATTGGATCTTGCTAGGCTTAGCCTAGATTTTAGTGCCTCCTCCCCTTAAGCTTTTGCCATTGCTAATCATGCCGCCTTCAAAGGGGCTACATGGGGGTTGCTTGATCTCATAACGTAGCTTTCAGATGTTAGCCATCTCCAGTATAGAAGGGTCATGGATTTTTGTTAAATGATCCCTTTCCTAGGGAAATGGAGCACTGGAACAGACTGCCCAGAGAGGTTGTGGAGTCTCCTTCTCTGGAGACATTCAAAGCCCACCTGGATGCATTCCTGTGTGATCTGATCTAGGTGTTCCTGCTCTGGCAGGGGGATTGGACTAGATGATCTTTCGAGGTCCCTTCCAATCTCTAACATCCTGTGATTCTGTGGAAGGAGGAAGCTGTACCAAACAGGAGTTTTGCTCTGTTTTTGCCTTAAGGGTAGAAGGGATTATGTATCAATTTCTAGCATCTTGGGTAGCTTCTGCCTCTCTTAGAATGGGGTGGAAACTCTCAAATTAATCTTAGTGCATTTTTGTCCCTTTAACTTTGTTCTGTTATTGCAGATCTGTTGCTTACTGTAGGCCCTTTCTGACTAAGACTTGGATAACTGAATCACTGAAACTTACAAGGTGCAATATTCTCTGAAACTGGAGTACTGGGATGATAAGGAACACATACGTATCTAAGCTTATCTACCTTATTTTAAGGTATCTGAAGGGCAATGGACTGAGCTTACCTTAAGTTGAAGGCGCTGGTTCGGAAGCTAGCAGTGGAGAGACCTGAGAGGAGAAACTTCTAATTACAACCAGGGAACTTTCTGATTTGCAGCAAGCTAACGGGGCGCATATATGGTCCTTAAGGGGTCAAGAGGACATTTAATGCTGAGGTGCAGAAGGGAGGCAGTGAGGCCGAGCCCTGCAAAGAACTGTTCCCCATTAAATTCCAAAATCATTGTCTTACTGAGCATCTCCTTTTCTTGGTGTTTCTTGAGTAAGTTCAGTAGCTTTTTGCTGACTCAGGGAAATGAAAGCTTCAGTTCTGTTTTGTTAGGTGACCCTATACTTCAGTATTAGCATTCAGTTAAAATACGTCAAGCCAGCATGGTGGCTGAGTTTAATGCTAATGGAGGTCCTGGAAATGGAAGTAAGGTCACTACTTCTGCTTGCAGACTCAGTGTCTCTTAATTCTTCCCATCTCTTTTTAAATATTAAGAGTGCAGTCATCAACACTGGAAAATGAAACCTCTAATCACTAGTATATAGAAACTAAGATAAACCTAATTCTGATAATTTATACTGAAATGTGACACTTGCTCTATTATGTGAGTACTGGAAGACTTTCTATGCTGTGGCATTATTAATTACGCTCAACTGTCAAGAGTGATGTATAAATATTTTTTACAAATTCCAGTTAAATGAACTTCTCAGGAAGTCTTCTGAATCAGTATAAAACAATTGCTCTCATAGCTCTAAAATACATAGGGTATTACCACTTTTTCCTTTTAAAATTCTATTTAAAGCTAGCTTAATACAGAGGTTAGGTTCTTAAAATGTACTGTTAAACACTACATACTTCACTGTACCGTGAAAAAGTGTTCTGGTAACTAAAAATACTCTTCTTAAAGACAGTGGCATGCAGCAGTGCGTACAGTATAAAATGACATTCTAGTGCATGACAAGGTAGGCAATCTTATGGAAATTCCGAGTCCCTCTGTAACATTGCCATTGTAAGGCCTGACTTTTATTATTTTAAGGACTTTTCAAATAAAATATTGGTATGCTTGCAAGACTCTTTTGGAAAAAGAGCATTTACACTCCTGACAACTAATTGCCTATTTCAGGTTAGGGTGTGTATCTATATGTGAAATATTCTGAAAGCCTCTTGCTGTGCACTCCCACAAAACAAAGATTAAAAAGGAAAAATAGTTACAGCTTCTGGAGTTTAAAAGAGCACTGGTCTTAAATGATATTCATAATTGGAGTCACCTGCAGTAAAAAAAAAAATCCTGCCCTGCCTTGCCAACAGCTGACCTGATAGTTCAGCTTCTTTTGCTGTTTGTTTTCCTGGTCTGTAAGCCCAGTGCTTTAGGTAGATTGTTTGTAGAAGATCTTGATCTTTGGGGTGGTGTACATGGTTTTGTATCTGTGAGCTTTTTAAGTGTCTAGACAATACAGTCAAAGACATTAACAGTGACCATAATACTGAGCACATAATGCAAGCAGTGATTAAATGTTTAATTTCCCCTGAATAGGAAGGGTTATAGTGGGAGAAGTCGCTCTTGGTTTCTCTGGCTGCAGCCAGTGGGATTTTTCCCACCCCATGAGCAGCATTGCACCGAAAGGAGCTGCTGACCTCTCCCTTCTCATCCTCACCCCACTTCTAGTGTCTTTGAGCTATTAGTCTGAGGGTCTTAAATCTTTCTGTCAGGTCTGTCAGCAATCAGGGCAATTGGCCTCTGCGTCACTGGGTGAACTGCTAATGCATTCCAGGTGGTGGTTGATCTGCTGCTGTAACTTCAACCTTCTCGGACACAGCCTTTGCTTGTGGCCTGGAACTGGCTTGTTTGCTCTGTGTATTTTTCCCTGTGTGAGTAGTAGAGTACTCTAGGATATATTACTGTCTTGTCTCTCTGCATTTTTAATTTTGTATTTGTACTTCAAGTGCAGAAACCAGAGACAACTGCATGGGTTTTAGATTAACAGGTACTTGGTGCTTCTTTTTTTGATCAATATGTAGCTATAAGGGGGAACACACTTATATGTGTGCATGTTTTTAGGCAAATGTTGTGATGTTTTCTAATGGGTTGGTAATGTAGGTAATTGAACTTGTGCTCCCATGTAGTACTAAACTGTTGAATGTAGAGAAACTAGAATGTGATTTAGTTCTCTGTTAGTAAATGACTGGACTAGAAATTACACTTCCCTGTGTTGAAGCTGGTCTAGCTCAGAGGAGGGTTTCCTTTGCTTCCTGCCTCCCAGCCCTTGGCTTTGCTTAACCAAAAGTGTAAAGCATGGTGAAGGACTCGCTTAGTGAAACTGTGGCCAGCTGGCCCACATCTAGCCAGATCATAGATCAGAAAACAAACATGTAAGTGGTGAATAGTTGCAAGTAGACTAGCAGCAGAGGTTAGAATGTAGTTCAGGCTTTTAAATACGTATCTCCTGTTTACTGAAGCCTAACACAGCTTCTGGTGTTATCAGAACAATCAGTGTGCTGGTATTAGAAATATTTTGCATTCCTTGGGGTAGAAGAGTAAGATGAAGTCCTTTGAAGTGGCTAGGAGGTGAGTTGTGGGCTAGACACTCAGCTACTGAAAATAGAGTGTATTGATTTCTGCCTTGTATGTCCCACACCTCAAGGTGTTAAAAGTCTAAATGTTTTCTTATGTTTTAATCTCATCTTCCTCTCAGTAGTTTTCTGTAATCCCAGAACCTCCTGTCTGAGAGGTGTTGATTCTATCACAATTTCTTTCTCTTGACTGCTTGTGGAAAAAAATTTTCAGCGCATCTGCTTTTCTGAAGAGAAGGGTCTCTTTTAGATTCTCCCAAACTCTCTCCAGCAACATGAGGTTGACCTGTCTCTTTAAATCTTTATGTATAAATATAAATATATTTAAATGTTTCTTTAAATCTCCTGCATACTTCCTTACCCCAGACTGTACACTGTAAAATGAGCACAAAAGCAAAGATGGTTGAAAATAAAAGCAAAAATTTGTCTGTAAGAGTGGGAGGACTTGAGTTCTCCCTTGCCTTCAGTAGTGATTACTAGCTGTATAGATTCAGCTCAGAATAATGGCATTTATCTAGCTGTGGGGTTCTTTAACAGCATCATCTTTCTAATAAGAATGTAAGCTATAATACCTTTTTCTTAAATGAGCAGCATTTAGCTGAATAACTGATCTGTTTTGAGGCTGTAATTTGCTGTGTTTTATGGAGATGATTTCTCTGATTAGGCCAGAATTCCTATTTGACACCCCCAACCTAACTGTAAATTGTGTATTTCTTTACAAAAGCTGAAGCTGACTCTGTGTCAGCACATCAAGTGCAGAATGCACTGATCCTATTTTTCAGGATAACTGTGGAGAAATAAAAATTTTTCTCTCTCAGTCTAGTACAGTTTCTCTTAATTAGCACTTGGGAATTTATTATAGCATGAGGAAAAAAAAACTTTGGTTAATAATCAAGATAGAACATTCTCATTTGCCATAGTCTTCCCTAAGGGTAACTGCCTTTTGTCTCAGATTCTACATATTAATTCATTTTAAATAAGCAGAACTTCCTGACTGAGGACCTGTAGGAGTCTGGTGTCTTGGAGAACTTGAAACACCAGTTCAGCACAAGTTTTTAAGATGGCACAGGGCCTCAAGAGAAGATTCTGTCGCTTCCAGAGATAACGAGGCCAACTAGGTTAATTAGAGGATGTTTTCCAAAATTACAGTGGCTTTCTTTGAACTACATAAAACTGTGGAGGAAACAATTTAATGAGGTGTTAGGTGATCTGTGACTGTGGCCAGTCTGTTCTTTTTCTCCCTTCTTCCACACCCTTGACTGCATGTTCCTGCTCTGACAGTCACCCACTTGGCCAGATGGGCGGTTGCTCCTGAGAAACCTGTGTTGTGTGGGCATGGGCTTTTTCTTGTTTTCAGAGAGGTTCGCTAGTGTGGTGGCAGGGAAGAGGATACCAGAGGATGGCCAGAGGTGGGAGAAGGGCAGGGCGGTCTAAGTAGCCTTGAGTTGCTATTGAATGTATAGCCAGGTTTTTGTTTTAAAATGGAAGAACTATCTAAAACTGTGTACATAGGCTTAATTAGGAAAAGGTTCCTAATTTTGAAGCAGAACACAGTATTTTCAGATCCCGAAACTACCCTCTGTTAAACAATATTCTCTGCTGGTCTTAAGTATTTATGGCAACTGTGAGTTGTAAAAGAAGCTAATTCAGCTATAAATGATTTTTTTTTTCTGTTCAGGAAAAAAATTGCATGTAGCTTGCTGGCAAAGCCAAATGGACACCTGAATATCAGAATCCAACTCCTTGTGCTTCAAAACTTAAGCACCTAACTCTAAATTTACAGGTGTGATAAATGCCACAAATCACAATAATAGTGCAGTGTTACACACACTGTAAAAATATCATAGTTTGGTGTCCAGCACTTCCATTTGTAGGATAAATTGTGGAACTTAAATTATGTTTTTATTTTAGTCTTAATACTTAAAATATAACAAATCAGCATTTTTTTCATTAAATAGGCGCTTTTTTTTTTTTCCCTGCCAAAGGAAGACTTCACCTCCCCTTTCCCTTGGGTATTGTTTCTTTCTTGACATTCCCTCTCTGTGGGTGGAGAACCATTCTCCCAGTGACTTCCTCCCTCATCTCCCACCGTGGACTTCCCTTCCTTCCTTACAGGATTTTATGTCATGCTGTGTTGTCCAGGCAGATATGAGTGAATATGAGTTCCCTGAAGGCTATTGATACTACTGTGAATTATGCATAGGTTTTCAATGGAAACTGCACTACAACTGGCCTGAACCTACAAATCAGAGTAGGAAACTCCTTGTGAACTCAGCATAGCCCCATGTAACTATTTCAGCTATCTTAGCTTCACTCTGTACGAATGTGTGTTGCCCTGTTCCTACAGTTCTAGCCCAAAATTTAAGGCTGTTTCTTCCCTGCAACCCCTGCTCAGTAGTACAAATACCAGGGTTGCCTCTCTCCTCTCCCTCGCCATCCTGTGTGCTGTTATTCTTCTTGCCCATGTATATGAGGCTTTTTTAATCTTTCATAGTTAAAGGCTTCAAATCTCTGCAGTCTCTTTTCCTATTCAGCTTTGTCAGTACTTGCTGTAGCTTTCAGGATTAGCCAGAGTCTGTTTGCTGGAGCATTACAGGAGAGGTGCCTCCCAGTCTCTTACAGGGTGGGCCAGTCCTGAGCACTTGAGTGATCAGGTTGTTTTGAGGAGAGAAACCAGATCAGAGGACTGCTGTCTGTTTCTTGCTACCACCTTGCAAGACAGCCTGGAACCTGTTGGTCACTAGTCCTTGACAAGATCAACTAGGCAAATCTTAACAGAAAATAGAGAGACTACAATTCTGAGTCTGAAGCATGGGGAACTTCAAGGAACAGTCTTTTTTACAGCTGAAGGTCATGCTTTACATAATATAAGAATGACAACTGAGCCATTGTGATCCCTTAAGGTATAAAGTTACATAGATTAGCGGAGCGCCCTCAGAGGTTACTGCTGGTACTGGCTAGATAAAAAGGAAGAGGAGGGAGGTATATTGTGAAGAGGACAAGGCACAAGGGTTGACCTACAAGATTGCCTTTTAGCCTTAAAATCTTTCACTAGATTGTGGTCACCCTTTCCTCCAGTTCATAGAAGCTAATGAAACTCAACATACATGCATTCCTAGCTGCATTCTATACAGCTATGACCTAGTGGCCGTCACAGAA
>NW_010129201.1:0-3034 GCF_000699245.1 Pterocles gutturalis | reverse complement strand
TAATTTTCTCCCCTATCCTCAGGTGGGGGGCAGGGATTGGGTGAGTGGGTGTGTGGTTTGGCCCCCAGCCAAGGGCAAACTTACCACAGCAGACACCTAAGGTGAGCTAAATACCTGTGTGCTGGTTTTGGGAATACAGGTTCCGGCAGCCCATGGTGAAGGCAAGGGTAAGGCAGCTGTGCCCCTGCAGCCATGGAGGTAACAGGGGAGCAGAGATACACCTGCAGCCCAAGGAGGACCCCACACTGGAGCAGGTGGATGCACCCTGAAGGAAGCTATGACCCTATGGAGAGGCCACACTGGAGCAGGTTTGCCAGTAGGACTTGGGACTCTGTGGAGGACCCAGTCTATTCCTGAAGGACTGCAGTCTGTGGAAGGGACCCAGGCTGGAGCAGTTCATGAAGAACTGCAGCCTATGGTAAGGACTCATGATGGAGAAGTTCCTGGAGCACTGTCTCCCGTGGGAGGGGCCCCACACTGGAGCAGGATAGAGTGTGAGGAGGGAGTGGCAGAGGCAATGCACAATGAACTGACTGCTACCCCGGCTCCCCATCCCCCTGCACTGCTTGCGGGTGGGAGGTAGAGAAAATCAGGAATGAAGTCCAGGCCAGGAAGATGGGAAGGGTGGGGGGAAGCTGTTTTAAGGTTTGCTCCTATTTCTCATTATCCTACTCTGATTTGATAGGTAATAAATTAAATTGATTTCCCCAAATCAAGTCTGTTTTGCCAGTGACGGTAATGGCTGAATGATCTCCCTGTCCTTCTCTTGACCCACGAGCCTTTCATCATATTTTCTCTCCCTTATCCAGCTGAGGAGTGATAAAGTGGGCACCTTTACACACTTCCATGTGTTTTTTAAAATTCCCCCAAAATGATGCACAAGAAGCCTGTACAGACCTTCATAGTTTAGCTCCTTCATTTGGTTCTCCAGTTTTTCTTTAATTTTTCTGAGAGCTTCAAGTGCTGCTTGGTCTTTCTTGTAGCCTGCATCCACCTTTTTAACTTCAGCTTCTTTTGTCTTTAATTCTTGTTGTGCATAATTCAACTTCATTTGAGCCTGTAAGGAGTAAGAAAATATATAACCAGAAGATCTTCAAAGAGAAACTTGTAGGTGCAGATTTAGAATGCTTGCACTAGGAAGGTGCTTATATAATTTGTGAAAGTTTCTGCTGGTTGCAGAAATGCGAAAAAGCAGCCTTGGCATTTGAAGGGGCAGAGGTGATTTGGAAATAAAAACATGAATAATGTATTTGGATACAGTAACTCATCTTAGCACATGAATAGAGTCTGAGAAGAAACAAGGTAAAATCATGTGGGACACAGCTGTTGTTATATTCTCCCCAAAGAGTTTTTCCTTAAGTGAGACAAGCAAGGTGCACTTTCAACGTCAAAAATTTAAAGTCCACATGAGAGCAGAGGTTTCCTATTTAAGACAAAAGAAATAGTGTCTGTTTCAGTCATGTGACTAGCAGACAACTGAGGAGAAAAGAGTTTCTTTTGAACTCTCCATTCACAGTCTCAGGCATCTTTATTTTGATTCCATAAAGTTTTACTCTAGAAATCTCTATAGTACGAATGTGTATCGTGGACAGCAGTCTTAATTTCTTCCTATTCAATACTGTCAGTCATTTAAGTACTGTGAGTCCTACTTTATGTCTCAAATGCCAGTTTCTACACTTTCTCACAGCAATGTTATAGTTCTTCCCTATTTGTCTGTATCTATGCAAGGATATTTTTATATTTTTTTCTTAATGACCTGTTTTATCAAAAAGTCACCTTAATGCATATGCCAAGTTGTAAAATAGCTTGCATAGATATTCTGCAAATCTTTTCACTGAACTTTCACAAGTGTGTTATTTGACTTTCAGACAATTTTCAAAAGAAACATGAAGGCTAGACTGAGACAGGCAGAGCTTTTATTCCTACCTGTTTAGCCTCTGTGACTGCTTTGCTGATTTCATTTTTGCAGGCCATCATCTGCTCAGCAAGAGTAGCTTCTTCCCCATCGTCATTGCTGGACAAGCCAGCAGACACAGCATTAAAATACTGTTGTGCTGCAGCTAAAGCATCTGCATCTTTTTCACTTGCTTCCTGTAAAGCACTTAGTTCTTCCTCTATCTTCTTTATTTCTTTTTCCTTTAACACTAATGCTTTAGAATCCTTCACCAAAATAAAGCAAAAAAAAACCAAAAGGATGAGAGAACATGAACTAACTTTAAATTTATGTTGTTTAGATGAAGAGTTATGAGTAGTTTCATCAACTACATTTCTATGACCGTTTGTCAGATTTTGTGATCTTACAATTTGTCTTTGCATATTTTCAAGTGCATAACTGAGTGCAGTGAAGACCTACAGATAGATGAAATACACGAAGAGATGGCAACTGCCCAAGAACTGGGAGAAATAGTTCTTTCGTTCCATTATCTAAAAAGAAAAGTATTCTTCAGTGCTTCTTGTGCATAAAAAAAAATCCAACCGTCAGAAATAGGCAATGTAGAAATTTCCTCTTTAATTTTAAAAATACCACATGTCCAGAGAGCACAATACTTTGGAAGCTATAGGGATCTCTTCTGAGCTTAATAAAAGGTTATCAACCATAAAGAGCAGCACTTTCTTTGTATATGAATCACATTATTTTTCTAATGGGAACGTACTACCTACACACCACAATGCCTTTACCATTTCTTTTTGCTTTCCTGATGTAATTCTTGCCTATCATAGGACTTTTCTTATCATAAAAGGTAAGAAAAAACAGCTGTCCCCCTCTATCTGAATTAATTTAGTGTTTAAAGAAAATGATATACTAATGTCTTACCTCCTGCATACCTTTTACCAGTTCTTCGTACTTATTCTGTTCACTTTTTAAGTTTTGCTTCTTGAGATCAAGGGCACTTTGTGCTCTAGTATTAACTCTTTGAACTTCTGAAAGTGCATCTTCCAGTGCACGGAGCGTACCACCAACTTCCTACAATCGGAAATAAAGGCAACTTAATTTAGCCTAAGATATTGAGGGCAGCCTTGGTTGCAGTGACCA
>NW_010129200.1:14622-15846 GCF_000699245.1 Pterocles gutturalis | reverse complement strand
TCATTATTATTAATGTTATTATTGATATTATGATTATGATTATTATTATTAATGACATGGTTTGGATGAACCATTGCCATGACAAGGCTCTAGCTGAAGTTAGTCGCTGCGGCAATAAGGAGATTTTCTTCTGCTCCGCGGCTCCGGAGGGGACCTGCTGCAGGGACAGTGGGGACAGGAACGGGTCGGTGAGAACAGCAATCGGCAGGGGCTGGAGCCTCATCTCGTCTTCCTTCCAAGGGCCTTCAGAAACATGCAGCAGCATCAAAGGGATAGGAGGGGGAGCAACCTGATTATCCCGGTGCTAAATCGTTTAATTCCAGAGCGTGTCCTGACGTAGCGTGTCCAGGGCAGAGTCATGATGTGACGACACCGGTTGATGGAGATGCTCCATCACCTCCTGAGGTTTTATTCCGAGGCCACAGTCACTGCTTTAAGCACCCATCACACAGCCTGTGATGGGAAACTCTGGGTTTAGCCTTCAGCCGCTGACTCTTGGTGTATTTTATTCTGCTAAATGAGACCCCCTACAAAGAGCCAGCGTTGCCCTGCCCTCAGGACATCCCCCTGCCATCAAAGCTGTCGGTGTTTCAACCAACATCCCGTGGGGGGAGAGCCAGGGAGGTCGGCAGGATGGGAAGAAGCCTTGCCTAAATGTGGGCAAAGGGTATTGAGGCACATTTCTGTCTCTCTTCTTCAAAGCCTTGTTCACATCCCGAGCTAGGGAATTGCAAATACTTCAGGCAAAATCCTCCTGACTCCGACCTGTCATATAAACTGCCAAATGCTGGGAATTACAGCTTAGTCTCTCTAAAATGCTGTCTGTGCTTCTCTTCATCTGCAAGCCCCAGCGCCTTTATAAAAGCTGGATTTATTTTTCCTAATGGACGCGTGTAAGGAGCCTGGCTCCCCGCTGTGCAAACAGCCAGTACGCTGCAGGGCGGACAAGGTTCGTTAAATCAGCGTGTTTACAAAAAGTCATCATAGCCGGGGCTTCTATCCTCTGCTACAATTTATTTTAAAAACAAAGTGGCCCAAAATATAAATACATTGTCTTTCATAAAATGCATTTGGACATATTTAACATATTTTATATTCAGAGCAGTTCTTTTATGTTCTGCAGGGGACCGAAGTGAGGGCTGAATTCCTTTAGCATCGGCGTCGGGGCTCGCTTGTGAGCACTGCCGGCAGGGACGAGCCCGGGTGAACTCTGAATTAATTCTG
>NW_010129200.1:13254-14518 GCF_000699245.1 Pterocles gutturalis | reverse complement strand
GCCTGCCCCCAGCTGCCTGCTTCCGTAATTTCCCGGGCGATGCTGGGGGAAGGCAGGGGGGCAACAGGCAGGAGTGGGGACAGAGCCCTGCCAGTCTTTCGGGTGCTCGCGCAGTGATGGCTCCTGCTCCTCAACGAGCCCAGAGTGTCTGTCGTGGTTTTACCCAACACAGCCGCTCACTCACCCTCCATCCCAGGGACAGGGAGAGAACTAAAGGGCTGAAGGGAAAAGAAAGTCGTGGGGTGAGATAAGAACAATTTAATAACTGAACTGCAATAATATTGGAAATAATAATAATGATGATAATAACAGTAATATATACAGATATACAAATGAGTGACACACAGTGACACTGCTCACCACCCCATGACCAAGGCTCAGCCCGATCCCAGAGCAGGGAGAGTCCTGAAACCACAATCCTGGAACAGAGATAAGATCCTGAGTGTCCGAGAGACTGAGACAGCCCCGAGAGAGGGGTGACCCGGAGGGAGACAACCCAGAGCAAGAGAGAGAATTTCCAGCCAGAGCTTCCCGTCTCTTGACGTGCATGCTATGGAATAGACCATTGGCCAATTCGGGTCTCAGTCCTAAACCCAAGGTTGAACCTTAGGCTAGTAATTGGGGCTGTGCTCCCTCCCAGCTTCTCCTGCACCTGCAGACACTGGCACAGCAGAGAACCTGGAAAGTCCTTGACTGTCCTGGCAGCAGCTCTGCCATTAGTGTGTGATCAGCGTCTCCTCAGCTCCCTGCTGCTCGCTGGGGCTGGGACAAGCCCTGAGCCTTTCTGCCCGATGCCCCAGCACCGCACTCACTGCTGAGCCCATGCTTCCGCTGAGAAAAACCAGTGAAAGCATGAAAGCAGTGGCCGGTTAATTTACAACCTGCTGTTCCCAAGCACGCTGGCTGCAGATTAACAATGCGCAGGAAGGGCAGGGCTCAGCCGGCCAGCGCAGCGGAGGAACCTCAGGAACATTCATTCCAATGAGCTACACGGTGACTCGAGTCCCCATAAATTGGCAGCGATCAGAGGACACAGCCTGGAAATACCTTTCCAGTCCTCTCACTCTCGCCAGCAGCTTTTGGAATAGATCCCCTGCTCCGAGCTGGCTGGGTTTGCAGCTGGGATGAGGCTGGAACAAGCGCGATGGCACGGCCGGGGCATCGGCACGGGGCACGGGGAGTCGTGCGCGTGTGTCCTGCTGTCGGCTGGGACAGGGAACTTTCTTACCAGCAGCCGGTGAGAGGCTGTGTTTGGAGCTCTTTC
>NW_010129200.1:10591-13212 GCF_000699245.1 Pterocles gutturalis | reverse complement strand
GCTTCACACCTGCCAGAGCTCCTGCAGCTCTGGGCAGAAACTCCTGCATCTTGAAACAGCTGAAAAATCCTCGCGGAGCTTTCGGGGAGCGCACGGCTGTCTCTGGGCAAGCAGACCTACCGGCCGTCGCTCTTCCTGCTGCTGCTCAAGATACAAGAGATTTCACAGCCTTTAACGCTCTCTTGCATTCTGCTTTTTTTTTTCTTTCACATAGTTTCCTTTTTTTTTTTTTTTTTATGAGATTAAATTAGCTGATAAAAAGAAACTGAAAATCTGATGCTCTGCGGGTGCAGCCCAGACCTGTGGGTACCTGACCCTCAGATCCTCCCCCTTGCCCCGGCATCCGAGCTGTTTTTTTTTCTGGTAGCACAGAAGGAGAAAACTGTAACTAAGCAAAAAAAGCAGTTAAATAAACCAGTGGTGACCACGGCGGGAGAGGTCTCAGCTGCTGTCGCCTTCACCAGCCTTCAGACTCTGCCCAGCATGCGATGGAGTTTCTATTCTAAATTATTTAATGCTATCCACAAACATCAAGTGAATGGAAAAAAATATAATTTGGATTTTGTTATGCTTCCTGTCTAAAGCCTGTGCTTTAATTTAGAGAATGTGGCAGTTAGCAGGGGACCTCCTGGGTATCGGCGGTTTTACTCCAGCGCACGGGGCCAGTCTGGGGGCCTGACACCTCCCCTTTGCCCAGTTTGTCGTGCACTTTGGGGAGGGATTCACCCCTCACCACTCCGCGCTATTCAGCTTCTTTATCCTCCCACGGTGCAGCAAACCCACCCGCTGCTCGCCATCGCTTTGCGTGCACAGAGGTGCCTCCTTTGACACCTTGTTTTGCAAATAAACATCTTGGCTAACGCTGTGTCCATGCAACCTCTTCGCTTTCACATTTGTTTGCTCAGAGCGATGGTGGTCAGCCCAGAGACCATCGATCGCAGGGTTTAAACCCTTTTTCTGTGATCATGGGGTGGCTCTGGCTCTGCTAAGCCAGGCGGATGTTTCAGTGCCGCGGCTGCTGCTGGCACGGCCATGGGCACCCAGCACCCAGCACCCGCCTCACTGCTGGAAGGGACCAGCCCCAGCCTCGGAGGCTCTGCTCTGCCGGGGCTTTGTGCTCAGCCACCGCCATGTCCCGGGCTCCTGACACCCTGGGTTTGCTCCATGCATGCTTCTCTGGCTGCTGGCTGACACCAGGGGCAGATCTTCACGTGCTCTCGCTGGGTAGGAGCTGATGTGGGGCCACGGAGTGATGGGTGACACTGCAAAGGGACCAGGGAGCAATGGGTGGCACTGCAAAGGGACCATGTAGGGATGGGTGACATTGCAAAAGGATCACGGAGTGATGGGTGGCACTGCAAAGGGACCATGGAGAAATGGGTGGCACTGCAAAGGGACCCCGGAGGGATGGGTGACATTTTAAAGGGATCACGGAGCGATGGGTGGCACTGCAAAGGGACCAGGGAGAAATGGGTGACACTGCAAAGGGACCATGGAGTGATGGGTGACATTGTAAAGGGACCATGGAGAGATGGGTGACATTGCAAGGGGACCAGGGAGTGATGGGTGACACTGCAAAGTGACCACAGAGTGATGGGTGACACTGCAAAGGGACCAGGGAGCGATGAGTGGCACTGCAAAGGGACCACAGCCCGAACCGCCGTGCTCTGGACCACTGCAGCCCTGCACGGCTCTTCAGGTGTCACCAGAGACGCTCTGTCCCCAGTTTGGCTGCGGTCACTTTGGTGCAGTGTCCCTCTGAGGTCGAAGCACCCACACCTGCAGTTGTCCGTGCTCCCCTCCAGTCCCCCAAAGGAGAGAGATTTCAACAGCCACCGCAGCAGGCTGCCAGCTGCTGGCATTTGCACACTAATAAAGGAAAATGAAGTGCCGGGGAGTATTTCCAGTTCTGCAGTGAAATTTAAACCAATGTGCTTTTGCTATAATTAGCTGCAGAGCGCCGACGCCAAGGCTTCCATCGGCCCGTGGCGGCTGACTCCATCTCCTGCCCCAGCTGCGGGAGAGGTTTACAGACAAACAGGATCCTGCCCTGGGCACCCACCCACGGGCCACCGCCAGCCGTCCTTCCAGAGGGACCGCATCCATCGCACAGCCAGGGAACAGGCAGGGCATTCGAAACAAGGGAAAACTGCAACTAATCACCACTGCTTCTCTTCCAAAATGTAATTTAACTCGGGAGACATGCAGGGTGATGTTTCACTGGCTCGCCGGAGGAGCACCCCGAGTTCTGTCGCGGTGGTGGGTTGGGTTTGCCCATCCTGATGATGCTTCTGGGACATCAGTGGAGTGGCTGCCCTTCTGGAGAAATCTGCTTTAGGAGCTAGAAAAGTTTGTGTTGAAATTACAAAACGGAAAAAAAAAAAAGTTAAAAAGTAAAATCACGTAAACAATGTAAAAAAAAGTTAAAAAGTAAAATGTAAATAATGTAAAAAAAGTTAAAAAGTAAAATCATGTAAATAATATAAAAAAGAAAGTTAAAATCATGTAATTAATGTCCAAAAAAAGTCAAAAAGTAAAATAATGTAAATAACGTAAAAAACCGTGGGAACACCCTTGGCGAGAGGGGCTGCGGATGGTCACCCACGGGGGCTCTGGCACAT
>NW_010129200.1:5962-10440 GCF_000699245.1 Pterocles gutturalis | reverse complement strand
CAGCAAACCCGTCCCGCAGGCAGGGTCACAGCTGGAGAACCACACAGATAAAATCTGGTGTGGGAAAACCTGCCCAGACCTGCTGCGCTCCATCCGCAGGTGGTGCTTTGCAGAACTCCCTTAACCATTGATCGGGCGAGCTGTTACTCACCGAAGCTCTGCGCATCAGGACGGAGCGCTCTCCATCCCCTGTGCGCGGCCCCCGGGGAGGGCGGTGGGCGATCCAGGACGGATCCACTCAGCGAGGGTCTCGGGCGGCGCTGGGGCTGCGCTTCCACCCGCAGCTGTCTGACTTTATGTCCCTGGCAAGAGCCATCAAGGAAATCGAAAGGAATTATTCTGATGGACTTTTATTCTGACGGGTACAACACACATTAATTTGTACACACACAAGCCAGTTTTTAAGGCAAAGAATGATCTCAAAGTAATTTTTCCATACGCTACAGTTCCCATAACAGCGCTGACAGAAGTATGACATGCTAAAACCAGAATTAGAAATCCTACTGGAGTTCAAATCCATCACAAACACGGGATCTCTAAAGAAATGCAACAGAAATACACCACTCAAACAAGTCGACGGGAAACAAAAGCTTTCAGTGACACCGAACTCTCTGAATTCATTTTTGAAAGTGCGTTCCCGCAGCCGCGTCCCGCTGGGGCGGCCACGGCCGGCAAACAGTGCTTCAGCTCCTCTTCTGTAAACACACGAAAAGCAGCCATCCCTCCCCAGTTACGGACATTTAAAGCAGCTTCTTCATCTTACTGCGCCCGAAGATGGCCAGAACTGCCCTTTTCCAAATAGAAAAGTGGCCTATTTCCCTAAAAAAAGGCACGGCTGAACTAAATTATTTGAACTACAGTGAGAGCCGCCCTGGCGCTCAGGAACAAGAAGCCCACGGCCAGTTACTCCAGGACTGAAGCCGGGTCCCTTCCCACAGCCGACGTACGGCAGCGTCGCCTTTGAGCTGTTCTCTCATCACGTCTGGTCACGCAGGAAGAGCCAGCGCTGCCCTCCTGCCGCTGGCAGAGAGCTGGTGAGGGGCGATGGAGACACTCGTCCTCGCCATCCCAGCTCCCATCCCGGGTCAGCTCCCCACTCTGCGAGTGCCGCTGCGCAGAATCCTCTCGACAAAGAACGACCCAGTCCAACAGCGAAGGTCATCCTGACATATTTCACAAGCCACCGGGTTTGTTTATTTGTTTTAAAAGCCAGTGTACACAAATGGAACAATACCAGTCCTCTGGACAGAAGAACGGGGTTTTTATATCCCAAAATAATCCTTTAAAAAAAGGATGAAGCCTCCAAGGCACTTTTGCAAAGAGAACGAGTACAATTTTCATTTCTCCGCGTTCCCCAAAGTGCCGATTAGCAAAGGAAGCGGGGCCAGCAGCACGGCCGACGCGCAGGCACGAGCAGCTGTTCACACCGAGCCGGGGCCGTGCAGCTCCAAGCCGGGGGTCCCACAGCCCGGCAGGGTCCAGCCGACTCCAAACTGGAAAAGGAATTCATGGTGTTAACCTGAAGATGATGAGAGTGACCAGAGAAGAGTGGCACCTTGTGAGATGTGCCTCGCTGGGGTTTTAGCTGGCTCTTGAGTTAAAGCAAGACGTTGGCTTTCAGGCTGCACCCGAACAGCTCGCAGATAAAATCACATTTCTGCAGACAGTGGCTTCTGCCATCAGATTAATTACTTTTGTTCGGCTGATATGAAGATAAACACATAGACAACGCAGCAGCAGGACAAGGAAAGCGAGCAGCCAGTTCCTCTGTTGAGCAGGTACTCTTACAAAGGAAGAGAAATAAAAAGAAAGGTTCTGTGCAAGACACTCCCAGCAGATGCAGGATTACATTTGCCTGTAAGGCCCCTGAATTCGCTGCTGTACGGCACACAGGACACGGCGTGCAGCTACAGGAATATCGTATTTTATGGTATTTGCACCTGATTTCACCCAAGAGGCCACGGAACAGGAGACATTAGAGGCTATCATCTACAAAAGGGTGAAGAAAATGAGGAAAAAATGCAGCCCTTGTAAAACAAATTTCAGATGCGAGACAAACGGATTAGAACTGAGTTTTCTAATAAAACCTGAAAGGTACCTGGGGGAAAGATCTGACTGACGCACACGCTTCTTCTACCCAGCTCTTCCAGTCTGCTTTATTTAGAAAATCCCCAAAGCTGCCATCTCTCTCAAATTCATCTTTTTGGAGAAAAGAAGAAATAAACTATTTTTGGGGCACTATTGTGGCCACTTTGTAGGACATTCTAGTAACAAAGAAGTTCTGAGTGGCATCCCCATTACTTAGAAACCACTTGATGTTCATTTCACGCCCGGACACGTGCATTTCCAACTAAACCAACCCAGCTGCAAGCAGTATTTTTGGCTTTGTAAACCTTTGTCATTAATCTACAGGAAGAACATTTGCTGTCTGTTTATCACTCTCTCCATCTGCTCAGAGCAGTTTTACAGGGTGCTTTGCAAACAGCACCTCTCCTTACGCTGGGGTGTTTCACAGGCTGCTATTTAAAAAAACAACGACAGATTTCTCCCTTGCGCTATTTGTCCCGATGCTACATCCTGCTCAGCAGCCCGGCTGGCTGCAGCATCCCTGCAGAACCAACATTTGTCAGGACAAATCCACGTGTCGTGAGACTCGTGCTACCTTCAGTTCTCGAAGGAGGATGCTGTACCATCACCGGGACAACACAGTCTTCTCACTTCTAAGCCGCTGAAATCCAAATAAAGTCTCACAATTTTGTCTTCCTTTAATTCTTGTTGGATTTGCCGCTTTCTCCCCTTGCCCCTCCAGAAAAAGGGAGGAATGAGGACTCTCTGGAGTGGATAACCTTCGTATTCAGATCTATATAGGAGTGGGTCTCTTCAGGAATTTAATCTGTTGAATCTGTTCCAAGTGTCCCCCGATAGGAAAATTATTTTTTTTCTACCTTAACACAAGAAAATTCCCTCCAAACTCCGTTTTAGGCACACAAAACGTCACGTTCTGCAGCTCAGTTCTGAATGGCAACTACAACAGAACATAGAAACAAAAGCAATTCCTTCTTCTGTATCTGAGAATTTTTGGCACATTGGATAAATAACTATTTGGCACCACAAGTCCCCTTGGTAACACCATTTTCAGATATTTATGCAGATGCCAACACGTTACAGACACCCCAAATTCACAGTAGGGTTTAAAACCACTCGTTGGCAAAAGTCATTTCCATGCAAACGGATCATGTTCCCTCATGCCGCTGTCCGTCGGATTTCCTCCGACAAGGTGATGGATCTCTCCTTCCACTCATTGTTCGAGCACTTGGAGACGGCGCTGGCCGCCTGGCAGAACTTCTGGAGGAGGATCTTTCTGAGGAGGAGGTAAACCCACGGATCCAGGATCTGGTTCAGCGAGGCCAAACGCACGGCTGTCAAGAAGAAATTGCATTCCTTGTGCAGTTCTGAGCTCTGGGCTTCACCGGAGAACCTCCTGCAGTGCTCGAACGACGTGTGGCTGAAGATCATCTTCAACATCATGATCTAAGGCAAGTGAGGGGGAAAAAGTGATATCCGTTAAGAGCCCACATCTGTGCATCACTGTATGCAACCAGCCCTAAAGACAAAATCCTGCCAAGAATTTTTTTCCCCCTCGTCCAATTCAAACCGTTCTCAGAGCAAACAAACGCTGAGAGAGTGGCTCAGCCTCTGTGTGTGCGAGGTGAGTGATAACCACGATCCCCCTCAGCTATCAGCCAGATTTACCCATCTCCTGCTACACCAGGGCAGCACATGCTGCTTCCTGCTGGAGCCAGCACAGAGAGCTGGGTGCTCATCCTGGGGCTCAGCACGGCCCTGGCTGGAAAGGGAAACAGCTGAACTCGCAAATTCGGCTTCAAGGGACTCAGCATTATGGTATTATCACAATTACGAGGAACTGCTGAGGAACTCGTGAGTAGGGCTCTTCAGAATTATGTTCTTACAGTAAATGTCAGAAAAAAAAAAATTCCAAATAGAAAAGTGTCTTCATTTTAGAGTTAAGATGCTTTATTCTATGACTTCTAAATTTTAGAATTTGATTTTAAGGTAAACTATTCTGCTAACGAACTGAGCCAAATTAAAAGGAAAGGGTTAATAAAGGTGTTTGGGGCTAGGAGTCAATAAAACACTTTAGAGTAAACAGAAAAAAAAAATTATTTTTATTTTTTCAAAAGCCCCAGACTACATTTTGTGTTAACCCGATCGACAGTTCCTCCTTTCCCCCCCAGGCCAGCTCTCCCACTGATGTATTCAGGAACCTGTTTCCCACAGCACCCAGACTGCCGTGCCCAAGGGACACTACGGACACGGCGACACGTTTCCATCACGGATGTCTGCCATATCTCATGGCACAGAGCAGCCAAAAGCCACACGCAGGCTGGTTTTCTGGGGACTGAATGCAAGCAGGCGTGGCAGCACCACCAGTAACCCCGCAGCTGGGGGCCATGGGG
>NW_010129200.1:0-5934 GCF_000699245.1 Pterocles gutturalis | reverse complement strand
GGTACCGCGTGGACGGCACAGGTCAGCACACAGCCACTGGGCAGCAACCATCATTTATTCAGAAAAGCCAAAGAAGAGGCAGCTTTGATTAATCCTTTCCCCCTCAGATCTGTACTTTAAGGTAATTTTATCACTCGTATTTCAATGTGTCAGTGAAGACAGATGTTGGCTGCACAGAAAACCCGGGACTGCAAAAGAAGCCAGCCGGGGGTCTCCAGGGCAGAGCTCCAGCCTCAGCAGCGCGGGCTTATTACCACCCTGCTGCTTCTCCAGGGGAAAACAGCCAGGAGCTGCTTCTGTTTGTTTATTTTTTTAAAGCTGAGAGAGCTCACTGGAGGTGGTGTTGATACGTGATGCTCTCACCACTAATATATAACCATGGGAAACAAATCACATTTTGAAAGATGTCAGATATCATTTTCCACGGTTTAGTTGGTATCTGTTGTCTAAAGTTTTCTCCTGAGCTTTCTGTAAGCACAGCTGCTTAAAAATATATCACTTTACAGGCTTTTAGTCGCTTCTCTACAGATAAGCTACATCAGATTTTGTTTTGCAAAGCTTCTTCCAGGAGCCCATAAACATGGGGATCAAAGCACCTTCAGAGAAGGTACTGGCTGTGCAGCTGGCTGCCAAACGACAGGCGAGCTGTACGACGGGGACAATCCCCGCCTTCCTCCCGGCTGCGATGCACAACGAAGCTTCGGAGCGAGGAAAAAGGCAGAGCCGTGGTGAGGACGGGACAAGCTTCAGAACGTGCCAGGGAACCACAGCCGGCCCTTCGCTGGGAGCCGGGTCCTGCCACGGACCCCAGCGTGGCAGCGTGAAGCCACCCGGCGCTTGGGAAGCCAGGCTGGGGCCAGGGTGCTGCACCCCGTCTGCGAGGATAGCGCCTGGCTTTGCTTGCAAACCTCTTCTGGGCAGGACCTGAAGCCCTCGACTGTCCGGCTATCCTGCAGGGCTGAGGTGCAGCAGGTCGGCACATCTGGATGTGTCTCCTGGGTGTGTCAGGGAGAGGGATGCCGATGGACGATGGCTCCGATGCACTTCTAACTCACTGTCTTTGCAAAGGTCAGCAGTGCCATACACTAAAGAAACCGCAGCCACCCTAAAAACGCAGGGAACAGCCTGAGGGATGAGACTCAGGGTCAGTTATTCACAGCCCTGTTCCACTTCTTGACTTCAGCCTTTCGAAAGAACAGATACAACCCACAGCGGCAGCCACACAAGGCAAGGGATCCCAGCCAAGGCTTTCCCACAGAAGGCTGTCTTCAGAGCAGTGTCACCGCGAAAGGTCATGTCTGGACTGCTCCTGTCCCCAGCAACTGGGACAGCCAGGAGCAGAGGCGACGGGGGAGGATTTTTCCATTCAAAGGGATGTTCTGGGTCCCAGATCAATAACCATGTGTTGACCTTGGAAAGACTTTGATGAGTCCGGAAGGCAGGGCAGCTCGGACAGCAAAGCAGAATTGTTTTTACTTCTTTAAATAGAAGCAGTTGAGGATTCCAGCTACTACATTCAATTTAAATTAAACTGAAAATAAGTAACCATTGGTAGAGCTTTTAAAAAATCCGGATAGGTACAGATCCAGGCCACAAACAGCCCGTCGTGCACCAGACCCACACAACCACAGTCCTACCACTTCCTCCGCCACCTCCGGCTGTTCAGGACACTGTCACTGTCACAGCTCAGTCTACGCTGCCGGCAGTGTCTGCCCTCTGTGCCCACCGGAGTCCAGCAAACCCACCTCGGGATGGGGACGGCAGCGGGATGAGGTAAATATGCTGTGCTCCCGTTACAGCCCATGGAAACCACCCCACGTGCGTCATTCCCAGTCTGCGGATTTCTTTCTCCCAGATCAGCTTTCCTAGCTCTTCCTTTGGGAACGCTGCAGCGACCCTTGCGTTGCAGAGCATGTTGTCTTGTTCTTTTGTTAGTGAACCCTTGGAGCTACAAAAATATCAGGCTAATAAAATACATTTCCCAAGCAGGCAATGGCTGCTTATTTTTGATTTTATTACATAATATTACTTTACTGGAATATTTGTTGGATCAACAATTGCTCTACTGGAAATTATATTTGCTTGATATTGTTAAGAGGTTGTTTATCGTGGCCTGCACCAGTCTTTTAAATTAATTAAGACTGCAAAAGGTAGAGGAACAACATCAGGTGGAATAAAGTCAGTGGAACTACACAATTTATGCCAATTAAAAATTTGGCTCAAAAAGCACCTGGGAATATAGTTGATAATTGTATTTAATCAATTAGAGTAGATAAAACTCTACTGTTACCATCGATTGTAGTTTTACAATAACATTAAACCTCCGCTGCTCTGGTTTCTAAACCTGTAGCCAAAGACTTCCGTGAGGTATCTTTCCAGCATTTTGAATCAAGCTGGACTGTAGCTCACCAGATCTTTTCGGGGTTGTTTCACAGGCTCCCCAGCTGGCCACCGTCACTGTGACACATCGCCACCAGCTGAACTTCTCATGGGCAGCCCCCGTTGCTCAGGGACTGCCAAGCAGCTCACTATTACACTGCAAAGAGTTTAGAATGAATTTCCATTGTAGCTAGGGAAAAAAGCCAAACAAACAACCACGACAACAACTTTCCCAAAGACACTTTTCTGGTCTTACGAACTATGCTGGAAACTGCTGCTAGCTGCAGTAAAAGATGGAGAATAAAACAGCTGATGTGCTTAAAGGTGCATATTCTTCAGCCAAGCAAGAGCTGAGTAGCTGGTCTGGACCGTGGGTAAGAATCTGATGGGAAATTCCTGGTCCCAGACTGCAGAATCTTTTCTGGAGACAGCTTCCAAAAAACCAAACATGTTTGCTACACATCATCAAGACAGGAGGATCCATCCTCTTACGCTGCCTCTCCTCTCCCACTAGCCCTCATCTGTGGCTTAAACAATTCTCTTGCACACAGAGAGACCACAAGTGCCACCCCCTGCCACGGGCAGGGACACCTCCCACCAGCCCAGGTTGCCCAAAGCCTCATCCAGCCTGGCCTTGAACCCCTCCAGGGATGGGGCATCCACAGCTGCTCTGGGCACCCTGGGCCACTGCCCCACCACCCACACTGCAAAGTTCAGTTCAAAGAAAAACTGAAAAATAAAAAATAAAAAATACCCGTAAAGCAGAATGTATTTAATCTCTGTCTGACCGGAGTGTTAAGGACAAAAAGCATTTTAATAGGAAAAGCAGCAGAATACCTGAACATTTTGGCTTTAAATAGCTTTGAAACTACCCTGTGAGTGAATAATTTTCTAGCCTGGAGCTCTAAAATAATTCTTGTGAGAGTTCTAGTTTGTGCTGTGCCACCAAGGAACAGCGGCTTCGGTTCTACCCCAGCATCATTCCCATCTGCTGCCAGTTCAGTTCAGTGGGAATGCTCAACAGCTGAGCACCAAAATAAACAGCTCCGTGCAAACTGGAAATCACTTATGATAAATTAATACCATATTTTAGTGGAGCATTTTCCCAGGTTCTCCGTGCTGAATTCAAGTAAGATCCTGCCTGCACTAGGTGTACACTTCCTCTCTTCTACCAAATCCAGCATAAATCAAGAGGAGTCTGGATGCTTCATCAAGCCGTGTAGAGCACAGCTACTATCATCAGGAGTTTCACTTTTCTTCTAAATCACATTTGATTTTGTCATTTTCATCAACAGATCAAGTCTAAAAATACCGCCTGTGTAAAAGGGCAACAGCAATAGTTGTCAGAATCCATTAGTTCAGTTATAAAACTCAGTTGGTTTATTTAAAACCCAAGGAACTCCTCTGAAAATCCCTGAATTCCCGCTTCAGCTAGTGATGCAGCTGGAGGCTAAACGAGTTCTGCAATTTGGCTTTCCCTGCAAATGCACTTGCATCACTCTTCCAAAAATCCGGCCTCTTATTCCTAACTCATACTTTGTACAGAAAACGTTGAAGTGCAAAAATGCTTCTGCAGTCATGACTCTTGATTTCGAGACCATGAAGACCAGCGAATACGCTGGCTAGACAGAGAAGTTGTGCAGAACTCCACAGAACAGGCTATACGCTTTCAAGCGTTGCTGCTGCACGGGGCAGCAAACCGTTGACACAAACCGAGGACTGGGAGGCAAACAAACTTCCTTCATTTAATAACTGCCTTCTAATTTTTTCATCTTTTTAATTATGGACAAGCATGCAACAGTTAACTTCTGGAAAATAAAGAAATCCCTGTTTTCCCTTGGGCCTGCACTGCCCACGTCAGCAGGACGTGCCGCAGCAATGTTTTGCGGCTGGCCAAGGTGTCGGGGCTGCAGGCGATCAGTGCGGCGCAGGAACAGGGACAGGGCTCTCTCCAGGTTTAACTTATCAAATCTAACGTTCCTCGGGGTTTGAGCAGCAGAACACCACTCTGTGCTTTCAGGTTCTCATTACATTTTCAGTGGTTTCATGGTCTACTTTCGTCACGGGCTGTTAATGATCTCTAGAAAGTTAACTTGCAGCCTCTGAGCTGTTTGGAGGCGGGGTTATTTTGGAGATTCGGTGGAATTTTAATTCATTTACAAGGATAACATTACCAAATAAACAAATTTGTTCCCTATTTTTACCTCATCACCATTAGCTTTGTCAGCTATTCCTCATCACAGCCCCATTAATGAGAGCTCAAGTTCTCTATGCACAAGAAGAAAAATCCTTCTCACTCCATAAAAGTACCTTTCCCATAACTTCAAAATTACCACAGCTGCTTCGGCCCTTCCCTGCTTACAGATCCCAAGTACCAACTTTCCAAAAATCACACTACCCTTTTTGTACGGGGTACCAGACCCTTGAGTGTGCCCTTGTCCCAGAGTGCAGAAAGAGACATGGGCTCAGCCTTCTCTGCTCCTAAATTACGAAGAGGGGCTTACCCCAGTTTGGAAAGAAAGGGTGTAAGTGAGGAACAGCAAAATAGTGAAAAGAAATGCAAGGGTCCTTAAAAAAAAAAGAAACAAAAAGCCCAAAATGCTGCCACCAGTCAGATACAGTGAGCAATCTGCTGAAAATCAGACAGCACTCACAAAGTCACAAGCTGCACCTTTTCTCATAGAGCCCTGAAGTTTTGCTACAAGGTGGGAACAAAGAAAAAATACTAAACGGCTCTTTCCTGGGAGCACAAGGCTCCATCACAGGGTCTTGATACACCTCCTCGCAGGTTCCCCCGAAGGAGAAACAAGTAGGTTCCATCACCTTCAGAGCCCTCCAGTGCCACCACCGGTGCCCACCGTCCCCTGTCCCCTCTGAGCCTCCCCGGTGTCCACCCGGTGCCCGCAGCACTGCCGACCCCAGCGTCCTGCTCCCAGACCCTCCGTACACGACCCTTGTTTTCCTCAGTTAGACTCAGATTCCCTGCTCTAATTTCTCCGAATACGCTGCACTTTGGCTGTCCTCTTGGACCTCTCCCACCTTCTCTCCTACCAGCCCTCCAGACCCGACGTCCCCCCAGCTCTGTCCCTGTCCCACTGTGGCCACACCACCCACAAGGAACCTGGAGGAGTCCTGGGGTCACCCTGTGGCGGGTGACAAGGTGACCTACCAGCAGCGGTGACCAGCAGGCCGAGAGGACACACATGATCCCCAAGAGCTGGATCAGTGTCTCCATGGCGATCCGCCCCCACTGCTTGCTGGAACGCGACGCGGTCGCTTTGGTCCGACAACGAGACACCAAGGCCTCGATGGTGGCCAGGTTACAAGCCACCGTCACCACCAGGGAGAGCAGCCCCAGGACGGCGAAGGTGGCGGCGAAGAAGAGGCTCCCGCTGAGCCGGCTGTCACCGGTGCTGATGAAGCACCACGTGCCAGCGTGTACTGGCCCAAGCCGGCGACGGGCAGGAGGGCGAAGGCGAAGACGGCCAGCCAGATGCCCAGCAGCACCGCCCTCGTCACCCGCGTCTTCATGTGGCTGGAGTACCAGTGCGGCGC
>NW_010129199.1:0-2127 GCF_000699245.1 Pterocles gutturalis | reverse complement strand
TGTCTGGGAGCATGGCGGCTCTGGTGATGGTCTTTCCTCCGCTGCCGCGGCTGCGCGGGCTCCTTCAGCGCTGCTGGGGGCGTCTGGAGCGCAGCGTCTTGATGGGTTTCTCTGGGGGCCAGAGCCCGCCCTGGGGTACGTACTGGCGTGCTTCACTCCCGGCTGAACGAGGGGCGGCATCAGGCCCATTTTTTTTTCGGAGGGAGGAGGCTGGAGCAGGAGAGCGCGCGGCCCTGGCGCTGTGAGGGAACGGGGCGGGGGAGCCCGCTGCCCGCTCCTGTCTTCTCGCTTTGGGGGTGTCAGTAGCATCCCTGTGGTATTTCCTCGGCTGCACACGAAAGTGGGGCTTGGGTTTAATTCGTTACCTTTTTTTTTCCTCTGTCCTTCAGGACCAGCACTAGCTGTCCAAGCTCCAGCTTTTTTTCCGCAGGCAGTAAATGACGCTGGCGAAAGCAGTGAGGCACCCAGCCTTTTAGATAGCATCTTGTGGATGGCGGCGCCCAAGAAAAGGCGTACCATTGAAGTGAACCGCTGCAGGCGAAGAAATCCCAATAAGCTTATAAAAGTGAAGGTAATCGCCAAATTTCCATGGACTTGCTAGCTTATTCCCTACAAGCTATTTTGTTAATGGCAAACAGGCATGCTGGTGTGAGATTTACACCAGTCATTTTTCATCTCACTTGTTTGGAGAATCATTATAGTAGTCAATACTGTCTGAAAAAGTTTTCTGCAATTTGTTTATAAATAGGCTTACAAGGCACTGTAGTCTTCAAAACACCTTGTAACAATATGTGACAGTAGTCCGTGGTTAAACAAAAAGTGGCAGTTTAGGTACAAGCCAACAAAATGTGAATTTTGTTTGTTTGTATAGCTAGTATGAATGGAAAAGGTCTGTACTTTCTGTGCATCTGATTGAGGTGATAGGTCTTTAGGCTTCCAAACATCAAGGGGCATAACAAATTAGGCATTGACTTCTTAGGCTATTTTTAGTAGTAAGTATTTGGCATAGCAATACTTTACAGAAAAATTACTTTGCATAAAATAATAAATTTTGAAAAGGCAATTACATTTCTCTAGTACTTCATTTAACATTTTTAGTAGTTTGTGATTATTCCCTGTTTCTTTTGTTGCTGCTGTTCAAGTTACAAAATTTCCTGTCTTTTTTAGAGGAACATAGATGTTTGTCCTGAGTGTGGAAACTTGAAACAGAAACACATCCTTTGTGGCTATTGTTACGCAAAGGTGAAAGCAGAAACTCAACTGATACGGATGGAAATACGTAAAAAGGAAGGAGGACCATTTAGTGCTCCAACTGTAGAGACTGTCGTCCTTTATGAAGGAGAAAAGCCCACGGAAAAAGATGAAGGCAAGCGGATCATTGAAAGAGCCAGGAAGCGTCCATCTTGGTTTGTTCAAAATTGATGCCATAGAACTAATGCTAACCAAAACAGTTGCTACAGCAAGAGAGTTTTCAAGAATGTTTTCCTCTATTTGTTTACTCAGTGTTGATACGGAAAACCTATGAACTTTTGTGGATCCTGCCATATGGTGTTGCAGGCAGGTGTTGTTTCTATAGCATGCAGTTGGAAATGCTTCTCAGTGATACATCATAGCAATCAACAGTTAAAGAGAAATCAGGATCTACCTTGGGTTTGGACGTCTGTGTGCAGTACACTGAATAATTTGTATGTTAATATTCTATGCTGGTTTTGTAAATAACATTTTTTTAACAAAGGGAAAACATTCACAGATGTAAAATAAAGTATATTAAGTTCCCTAGGGGAATCTGCTTTCTGTTTTTGGCTGCTGCCCTTTTGGGGAAAAAAAACCACAAAACAAAAACAAAAAGAAAAAATACCCCACTTTCAGAACCAATGTTGATTAGATACAGAGGATATTTGCCAGGAAAGATAGTTATTGGTTATTGCCATGGCTCTTAACAGAATCTGTGTGGATCTTCCCACAGTGCTGCTGTTTGAGATACTCCGTTATATTCCTGGTTTTGAGTGGCTGCCTTCAAGTGTTTGCACTTTTTCTTTATTGGGCTGAAGGTTAAGTGTTGGTTGCCCTCAGTATACAGAACAATTTTCTGTCTTAAAGGATATGGAAATACTTTCCCCCTTCCAC
>NW_010129198.1:0-41206 GCF_000699245.1 Pterocles gutturalis | reverse complement strand
CGTATAGATGGGGCGCTGTGCTGTGACCTGTCCCAGAGCGGTCCCCGCAGGTCTGATAGCAGAGGAGGAGTGCTGAAGCCCTGGCAGCAGCCGCTTGTTAGACCCCATCCAGAGTGCTTGACCCAGTTTTGAGCAATACAAGAAAACCGTTAGTAACTGGGAGCCCAGCACAGGGCTGCTGAGATGAGCAGGCATTCGAAGCACCTGCTTCGTGAGGAGAGGCTGAGGAACTGTCTTCTTCAGCGTGGAAGAGAGGCGGCTTCTAGTATGTACACGGAGGTTATTGAGGAGTTGGAGCCAGACCGCTTACAGTCGTATAAATGGGCATCGATTGAAATGAGGGGTTAAGACTGGTTATAAAGAAGGACTTTTTAATGCTGAGGACAGTCAGGCAGCGGAACAGACTATGCAGAGAGGGTGTGCAGTCTTCATCCTTGGGAGCTTTCAAGATTTGGCTGCATCAGCCTGGTCTGACCTCAGAGCTGACCCTGATTTGAACAAGAGGTTGGATTACAGCCTTCCTGAGGTACCTTCCAACCTGAGTTTTCATATGATTCTTTTGTTGTTCTGGTAGAATGCTACTTTTTCCTCAATGTACTCGCTGTATTAAGGTTAAGAGGGAATAGTAAATTGAAGAACAAATGGTTTACTTTGAAGAAGGGAAGTGGCAAGAATTGGGGACTGAATATGTCCCATTATTTAGTTTTCTTATTAGCTTTTGAACCCTTGTGTTAGAGAGCTGGGAAAATGCTAAAAAGAAAATTTGAGTAATTTGATTTTGTTCCTCAGCACATGTTCATGCATCTTTTATATGAATGTTGTCCTAGATATGGTGTGTACAAATTGGGTGATTTCCTTTGAATTCTTTTCTGAATTAAAGCTTTTCTGAATTAAATCTTTGTTTATTTTGTGTTTTATGTGTGGTGGCATATAGAGGAAATCTAGACAGGATATGGTCAGTGGTCAGCATGCTGAACTTTTTTGTGGTTGTCTTCTTTTAAGATTCTCCCCTTACTCCTATTTCTGCTGCTGTGGCAGAAGAGTGAGTTGGTTCAGCCCTTCTTTTTATTTAGATAGACACATCTGGGTATTTAATTTTCTGTAGAAGAAGAAAGTACCAAGAATTAAGTATAGATGACAGGCACTTATGCAGCTAAGCTTTCAGTTTGGTTTGAATAACATAGCAAGGAGTAGGAAGGAATGTAACCTTTTAAGCTGTTCTTTGTTTACAGATATGAGGAGCGAGAACAGTAAATAAGTCCGAGTTGTAGTATGCCTTTTAAAAAAAATCACATGATATATCACTACCATATGGAAGCTTGCATGCCTTTTCCCATAGGGATATGCCACTAAGAAGGAATTTATGGGCTGCTAGCTCATAATAGAGTAATATTTATGATGGGTTACCAACTTTGCCTGTAACTGTTTCTAAAATTCCCTTTGGAACTGCACCCATGGCTAGCCAAGGACACCAGTGGTGCTGCTCGACAGTTACTCAACATCTCAGTCCTTAGGAAGATACCCAGTTTGCTGAGCACAGGTCTCCAGCTAGCACAGGAATAATTCAAATTCTGCAAGGAATCGTAGTACTCCTGTGAAACACCTTGTATATTTCCTTTAATGTCTGTTTCTGGGAAACTTGGACTATAAACAATGTCTGTATTGTAACCACTAGAAAAAAAAAAGGTGAGGTGGGACTGGATAAAGGTCTTGGCTGTTAGATAGTGAACAGTGTTTAATCTACTGGCAGGTGTTTGGAGAGTACTTTTGTAGAGAAAGTATGCTTATTAGGTCTGCTGTAGCATTTGATTTAAGATGCAAGATCTCAGTGCCCACTGGCAGTGGGATAAAATATTTAGTGTTGCTGCGTTTCGGAAACAACTAATTTTGATCACTGCTTATTTGCCAAGGAAGTTATTAGGGCTCTATTGAGGAGCCAGGAGCAAATCTAGTCCTTTCATGACACCATGTCCAAATGATTTAGTTATTTTTACTTGTGTGTTAATGGTTAAGTCATGTTTTGTATTACAGGAAATGATGCTTTTGCTGTCAAGCTTTCGAATTACAGTTCTATTTCTTAGCTAGCAAAATTATATCTGATAATGAACATGTGATGGTTTAAAGAAGAACCAAAGACAAGAATCTGAACTGAAACGGCAGAAACTTGAAGCAAAAGCAAAGTTGTAACAGTTAAAATAAGTTGCTTGCACAATGCACATATAGTAAATCAGGTCTATAAAATAAACAATAATGAGTACTGTCACAGTTTTCCTTGTGTGCTAGTGATGTGGGATATTTTCCTTAACTAGACATGATATTTCTGGATCAAAATTTTCTGTTTTTAAGATGCGTCTCATTGTAATTTTTAGGTTTATTAACTTGACTCTTTTAGGCTTCATTCTGCAATATACTTAGCTTTCTGCCTGTGATTGGACTGATTTCTTCCAAATATATGTTGCCTGAAGCATGTGTGTAAGTATTTACAGTAAGATTCAAGTTTGAATTTTGTTAAAGGGATTGATAAAGGGACAATAAAGGCAAGTACAGTATATACTTAAGTCTAAACTGCAGGTTCTCCTTTTTTTTAGCCACTAAGTTCATTAGTGCATAATGCTATAAACAAAACCTCGTTAGTGTGTAAGTTTTTGTGGCTCTAATGTTTTTGTATGCTATGTAGATTGCTATATGAAAAATATCATACGATGCTGGTTATTTATTAAGCAATAATTACACATTCATTGCTTCTTAAGCTTAAGCTAGAACCAGGCCAATTTCAGAAATTATTAAACCACTTGATGACTGGGAGAATAGCAGGGAATAAGGATTTTGCTGCATAGGAAGGAAGAGCTGTAAATTGTCATTTATGGTAGATTTGTATACAGGAGAAGGTGAAAAAACTGTAATATTTATTTTATATGAAGTAAGGCAAATTATTCATCAACAAAATAAGATGTATGTATAAAAAATGGCAGTCATCTATTTCAAAGCTATGACTCTTCATAAAGCCCTTTTGACTTTATAAATAAAACTTTACAGTGTGCTCAGTGGCAACAGGACAGAAGGCCAAGTGTAATGGCAGTGCAGTAAATTGCTTTATAGGGCAGAAAATAAAGCTTTAGCTATAGAGAGCGTTTTCAGAGAGCCATGCAAGTTTGTGGCCTGATGAAGTAAGGATGATTTTGTAGCTGTGTAGTGTTTGTGGGCAAAACTTTTTGACCCTAACGTAAGCAGCTGTGCAGGAAGTTGGTGTATTTCAGTGATCCAGAATGTTGACTTGGTCATCAAAGGTAATTGCTGATAGCATTTCTACTTTTGCTAACAAGTATTTATGTTTGCCAACAAAGATCCAAAATGCTATCATATCGTTTTCTTTAATTAGGAAGAGCATGTGAAAACTCAGGTAGTGGTACCTGGTCGAAGACTGGGTTTTATTGATGATTATGGCATATGAGCGTTCCTGGAGCCGTGTTAATTTCAGCTTTTTTGTCAACATGGTTGTGGATTTTGGTCTCATGTCCTGCTGGGCTGGTTAAGCAGCCCTTGGATGTGTGGGCTGAAAATAGTGCAGTGCAAATGAGCCTCTAAAGCTGGTTTGGGACTCCCATTAAACAATTCAGATTATTTTAATGTAGAATCCATTAACTAAGAGTCTGAAGTCAATCACTGTAGCACCATTACAATACTGATATATTTTCTATGTGTTGCTGAGAGATGAGGAAATTCTCTTTTTGGGAGCAAGAGGGAAATCTTCTGGAAAAAAGACAACCATTTAACTTTGATTTAGAAAAAAAATATTTGATATTTCCTTGTAACACACCCCTGCCCCAAGCCTGTAACCTTGCTTTTTTTTTCCCCCTTTTTAAACAGATCTGATCTTCATTATACACAGCCCATAAAGAATTTTAGCATTAGAGTGTATTTCCTAGGCTCATTTTATGAAGATATTAATTCATTCTCCAAATTAGAAAGTTGTGCTGTATGATTCTAATAGTGCTGATGGCTGGCAGCCATTTTTTTCCTTGCCTAATGGTTTCTTTAAGGAGAAGCTTTTTATTGCACTACCAACAGCTCTATTAGACCCCCGCTTCTGGCTGAGAACACCCTTGACCACTGTGTGTTCTTCAGATTATTGTGAAGAAAAGTTGGGTATCTTCCCTTGGACTTGCTGTGGTGGGTGGTTTGGTGTTTTTTTAACTTTTGAACAGTGATGCCCTTGTTATCACAGGGTGAGGCAGGGTAGTAATAATATGTAGCCTAATGATCTTGTATGAGGCTTACACTCGGTTGCTGCAGTGTGATTTCAGCAGCTTCAGCTTTGGGAGCCACTCGGTGGAGCACTCACTAGTGAAGTGGGGCCCAAACTCTGGTGCCAGACACTCAAATAGGGGAAATCCTTGAATGTTCTGTGCACTGCTGCATTGCTGCTGCTACTCCTGGGGTGCAGAGGGAGTGCCTGGCAGGCATTCTTCTTCCTTGCATACGGTGTGGCAAAATGTTAGTTCCACCCCTCAGTGGCGCTTGAAGGAAGCGTGTTCTTAGCTAGATTTCAAATTTAATGAAGATGGAGTTACATCATTTTTAGCTATCAGGTTACAATTGCGATAGTGAACTCAGTTTACAGAACACAGAGTAAACATATGAGCATATTAGATGGCTTCATGAAAAAGAACCGATAAAACAAAACTGATTTTTTTAAATCATGAAAGCAAACTGGTAAATGTAAATTTAATAATAGAAGGGCTTTTGACGTGGAAGATATTCTGATCTTCTGCAAGTGAAGCCCTGAGGCTTCAAACTTTTTTGAACTGTAATGGCCAAATCACTTTATTTTCCAGAGTTTTAGCAAAGTATCACATTGTGAGTTGGACAGGAATTTCAGCGTGATTCTGAGGTACTTACTCTATGGTGTCTTAATCTAGAAGCTTTGAAGACACTGGAGGGAATGAAGGGAAGCCTCAGCCCCCACTGTTTTCTCTGGGATTTCTCTTTACAGCTGGGATGGGGATTTGGAGTAATCCTCTATTTTTTTAGAGTGGGAATATAGGACACAATTTTGAAATCATGTCTATTTGGAATGAGCCTATTTGTTTTTATTATCAGCTTGTTTAATGTAGCTGTGTTTTTTCTAGTGCTCCTGGGAAGTTTAGTTCTTACAGTATATAGGAATGGTTAGTCTCAAACTCAGTCTAGGCAGCCAAGAGTGCATGTTTTGTTATCCTTCATGCCAGTCCATGGTGTATATATAGTGCACTCATAACACGACGACATGAATAATACTTCCTTTCAGATTTTCAATCTGTCTTAGACTTGACCTATAGTGTTCTTGTTTTTACAAAGTGTTAGTAACTGCTGTTTAGGTAAGATAGACGAACATCTCACATTAATGTGTAGAGGTGTGTTTTTTTCCCCTAGAATTTCTAATTCAATTTACATGTTGGAGCTTAGCTGAGGTTAAGATGCTAAACTTGTGTGGGCTTATAAAGACTTTTTATTTTAAATTCACAACTGCAGTTGTTATCAGGGACTGTCAGTCAAGTCTATCTGTTTTGATTTCTCTGAAATGAGCCTTGTTTGAGTTTGGCAGTAGATTCAGTGAAGTTGTTTTAGAAATGCTGGATTTGTCTGTTTGGAAGGCTGTAGTTACCATGAGATGGTAAATCTGTTTTTAGGGCAGCCCTGTGTGTGTAGGTTTTCTCGTTTGTTATTAAAAGTCACAGTCATATGATACAAATGTATCAGTCTAGTAAAATTCAAACTTTTCCAACAGTTTTGAAAGGCTAACTTTTGTCTTGAAAGAATTTTTGCTGGATTAAGTATCTTCCAGCTACCCAAAGGCAGCATAAAGAATGACGTGAATAATGTAAAGTGATTTCTTGAGTGATGCAAATATGATTGGGTGCTCGTGTACTTTGCAGGTTATTTGGTACATAGAATTGCTAGTGATAGACCTTTTGATCACCATCTAAATCATCAATGCTGAAAGCAGAGAAACATCATATCATGAAGGAAGTACATTAGAAGGACAAAGTGGATGTTTTTCTCTCTGCTTTTACAGTTTTCTGCCTCGGCATACATCACTGAAGCAAAGCTGAACGTGTTGTGGCGTGTTTCTAGGATTTGTAGAAAGAATGCCCAAAGTTGGTTATGAAATGTCATATGAAGTGTGAAAAGTTGCTAGAAAAAATTGACATTTTCAGTAGAATTCCAGACTTTTCCATTTGCGAGGAGAGCAGGAGGGGGTGCTGCAGTGGTTGCCAAAGCAATTGCTTGGTATATACGCCAGGGACAACTTAGGGTTGCTTTAAGCAAATGTGCTATAGAGTGTCACTACTGTCCTTCTTCATACAGCATGCTTCGTGAGCTCTTATCCTGCCAAATGGATTTATGATTTTAGCCCATCTGCTACATACTTCTCTAAGTTATCCCTTTCATATACGTTTGGACTTTCTCATTTGGCTCTTAAACTGCTTCTTTCCCATGTTTGCTGGGTTGTGATGAAATAATGGCTTATTTTTTCTAACCTGTGTTGGTTATGTATACTTCTGAAAATAACTTTGTTCCCATTTTATTTTCTTTACCTTTAGAGGTTCTGTGCTGTGAAACTTTGCTGAGATATTTTGTGGATCTAGCTTCATGGGACCTGCTTGTGGCAAGGGATTCTTCCGCCATGTAATGAATGTAACCAGTGACAGAATATGCTTGGCCTTGCACCAGAGCAGCTTGCTTCTCCTTTCAGCTGTTATTTAACAGAACATGATGTTGATAGTGTGTGATCTAGTGCATTAATTAAGTCTTATAGCTTTCTTGTTCAAGCCAGAAACAAACTCCCATGTTCTAACCCACAGACAGGAGAACAATCAAGAAAATCTACAACCCAGTTGCATTTGAAAGCTGTTATTTTCATCCTCCAGAAGCAGTTTTCACTTACCACTAATAAGCAGCTAACTTAAAGTACAATAAGAAGTTTGAGAGGAAAGATAAGCTGTTGGGTTTAAGTAGTGATGGATTTAACAGGTTCTTGTTAGAAACTTTTCCTCAAAGACTGCCATGGTGGTCAAGTACCATCAAGCCAAAACAATTCTGAACCTGTTGCCTTCCCCATCAGGAATACACTGAGAAAACAGGTAGGTGCCCATCCTTGCTCTTTAATCTAGTGATTAGCTATTGCCAATTCCTTTTGCTCCTGTTCATTCCAGGAGAATTCAGAATTTCTCTGGCAGATAGAAGTTGGAAATGAATCTGACATTTAATCCTTTCCCAGCCTAAGTCCAATTCACAATAAAACTCTCACCAGACACTAATCGGATCACAAATGTTTAACAGAATGTACAATCTAGCGAGGACAAATTAACCCAGTCTTTGATGCTGCCTCAGAATAGCTTTCACATGGACAGACACCTGTGAAGTGTGATACCTTGCATGCATTACATGCTTTTATTGGTCTAGGTGAGAACAGAAATGTGTCATTGTATCCTAAGAAGGTTCCTTTCACCGTACTCTCTTATAGTAAAAATGGGCAAGATACCATATCCTCTTCCTTCAATCTGTGAATGGAAACATGTTTTATTATTGTACTTTGTAGTAGTCCTGTTCTCTGAGAATGTTAGTTCCCGTAGGTTGCTGTGGGAGTCGAATGAAGTTTTAAGAGGCAAGCTTTGCTTTATTATCCCACTTCTAAAAGGTGATGCAACATATTCAATGTAGTAAAAGTCCTTTTGTGATCAGATTTTCTTATAGATTACCTTCACAGACCTCTCTACACATTTAAGACTCGTGACTCCACTGAGTCATGTCTTTGTTATCCTCACTTGTTCTCAGATGGCTTGTTTCTTTCTTTGTCTCTTCAGTGTACTTTCTTCATGTTTCTTATTCCTTCTTCATATTTTTTCCTCTAGCTTTTATGTTTGATCTGTATTTTAAAAAATTATTTCATTTTGATTTATCCAACGGATGGTGTGGAAAAACTCTTAGCTTTGTGGGACAGATTAAGTATGCAAAAGGTTCACAAATCACTTAAATTATACTCATAGGAGTACTTAGGGGCAGAGAATAGAATGTGCAATCTCAGTAATGAGCAAATTGTCCAAAGAAATCCATTGACATGTTATTTTTAAAGAGGAAATCATTATGGAAAGAATGACTTTCTATCCTGATGTCATTCTGCCAAGGTTCAGACTAGGGTTAAAAAGTGTTTTGTTTGTTTAGTGGTGTGATTGGTAATATCAATTTGGTCTGATACTCAGAGAGGTGTTTGTTTCTGTTTTGTTTGCTAGCTATGGTTTCCCACTGCACACTGCATACACTATAACTGTAGCAAGAGAACTGATATGCCAAGTAGAGCTGCTATCTTGGTGTCTGATGCTTGAATTTATACTATGTAGAGGATGGTGGAGTGTGGACTGATTGTATGAGTGATTTGAAGAAGTCTGATTATTGCTTATGTCAACAATTAAAGGAGTATCACCCATCACTAGTCATTAACTTCATATTTAGGTCAGATTAATTGTCTGAAAAAAGTTGGGAACTATATACTGTATACAGTAACTAATGTGGGTACAATGACTAGGGATACCTGTGGTAAACTCCACCTCTAAGTGAAGAGTTGCCCTCTGTTTATCAGTATGCACTGAAGAGTCTGCAAGCAGCTTCACATAATGAGGGTGAAGAATTTCTACTCTGTTAGCCATTAAAAAAAAAAACAACTGAGCCTAAAGTAAGATTTCATCCAAATAAGTTTGTTTTTTTCTAGTGTTTTGAATGGATTCATGACTTAAACTATTTAACAGATTGACTTGCTTAAGAAACACCATGGGTTTCTAGCTGACACATAGGATTTTATGAAGTGATTGATCACAGCTGCCAATTGCCAAGGTCAGTGGGATGTTCCATATTGGCAGTCCCCAGAGTATGTGCATAGATTAGTCTGAAAAAGGGGAGGAAAGTAGTTCTTAGTTCAGTTAATGTGATTTTGAAAGTAACCTAAATGCAAAAGTGTCTGCTTTGTAAAATTAAGTCCAAGACAGGCTTTGTGGGTTGGTCGGACTTCTATTGTATCTTGGGGTTTTTTTGTGTGTGTTTTTCCTATTGAGTTTTCCAAGTAAAAATCAGAAGGCTGGTCAAGGAATGGGGAAAGAAATATACAATGACGGTTGTGCATTTCTTTTCACCATTATTTCTAAGTGAAAGATAGTCATTAAACCTTTGTGCTTGGTCCACTTCTCTGGGGAACCTGGTGGGAGGAAAAAACCCAGGATTTTAATCTTGCTCTCACTGAACTCAGTGGGAGTTTACCATTAATTTCTGTTGGAGAAGGATCATGCCCTAAGTCAGCAGATGAAATAAATAATACTGAAGTGTTCAGCTTGCTATTAATTCATGATTATTTTTCTTGTTATTAAATGGGTGGGAGATTGACAGCTCAGATATTTTATTCCTAAGTTTTACTGTGGATCTGCAGCAAAAACATTGAGCAACTTAATTCTTCTCTCTGTGATCCTGTTTACCCCCTCTAAAGCAGAGAAAATAATGTCTTAATAAAAGCACTGACGAGCAAGGTCTCCAAGTAAGCTCTAATCCTCATACTCAGAGAAAAAGCTTTCAGAAGATGCAGATAAGATGTTTGGGAATGTTGCAAGATAGGATGGAATTGCCCAGTTTTTAAGAGTTATATAGTGGCCCAGGTAGATTTAGTCATTGTAAGGGCAGAAAAATAAGGAAGATGTAGATAATTGAAGGATAAGTTTGACTTTTGTTAGCTCATGGTAAAATGTGCTGCTTAAGGGGAATTTAGAAACATGTTCATGTGACCAGTAGTGATCTAATGTAGTTTCTGGTATTTGAGTAGTGAACCATTCACATGGACACCAGTTATTCAGTAAACTATGGTGCATCCATTTAGTTTACAGCAATTTATGAAATGAGGTTGCAAACCTCTCTCTGAATTTGTTCCAACATTAAATGAACTGAATATTTTCTGTCCTCTGCATGGAATCCTTTGATGTAACGAAAGCAAGGTCTTCTGTGAGAACACTTGCTCTTTTTCTACACAACTCTGTGTAAGGCGGTTAGGTGAATACACTGTGTCTTACACTGGTGCTATGCCTAAAATGGGGTAGGAAAAAAGAATTTAACTCAAAGCAGGAGCATATCTTTTAATGATAATCCATAAACTCAGGCCATAGCATCAGTTCAAAGTGTGTTTGAAAGCTATGAAAACCATTTTGAGTGTTCTGCTAAACGCAGAATAACTGGGGAGTATAACATGCAATACTCTGTGAGAAGGAAAGATGTGGCAAAACCACAGCTGTCAAGCGCAGACCTCAAAGTGGTGTTTGTGTCGGAATCACACAACACTTGCTGCATCCCTGGCTTTACAAGTGGGAAGCTTCAAAGGGGCCAGCTTTAAAAAATAAATGTGCTTATGACATCTTTCCAAGTGGAAGATAACAACGTGCACATGTTGACTCAGAATTAGAAGTGCTTCTAGCTGTGTGATTGTGGTCAAAGGTGAGCGCACAGAAAGGAGGCTTTGTCTCCTGAGGTGAGCAAGTGATAGAAAAAATGTTTGTTAAGGGTTGCTGACTATTTTATAGTAGTATTTGTAACTATCTATATATATATCTAGGTATGCCCTTTTCACTGATAACACACTCTGTGGACACAGGGAGCTTGATGTTATTTTCACTGATTTAAGCCGTGTGTATTATGCTTATGGTGTTATTCGGTGCTAATTGAAGTAAGAGCCCATTGGCAGGCTTTGCTCTAGGTAGAATGGAAAAGCCAAATGAAGTAGCGATAAAACAACAAGGAAGTAATTTTAGCTTGTTCACAGTAGTTTCTTGAGTTGGAAGATGCTTATACAGTGGTTTCCAGATACGTGATACTCCACGTTATATGTTGGGTCTTAGTAAGTCCTGCAGGAACCAGGATCAAAAACCTTAGGAAACTCCCTATATGCTTAGAAGACACCCAATATTTAACAGTTAGTAAAGCACTTTGAGTTCTCAAGGTCCTCAGCATTCAAATACTCTCTGCAAAATAGATTTTATTAGGAACAGAGCTATTTGTACTTCTGGCCTTAAATTGAGAGCCTTGGTGAAGGCTAGGAACTGGTTATCGTGGAAAAAATCCCAGACATTTGAGATCCTGCAATTTTACATCAGCTGAGAATGTGCCCCTCTGTTTCTACAGAAAACTGGGTTGAAGGAAAAGGAGCAGTCCAGGCTCTTATGCCTGATCTTTGGGCAGAGTGGGGAATAGAAGGACGGCAGTTGTGTGTCACTGCTGGCACTTGAGTAGTAGCTGCTGGCACACAGTGTTGTAACTCCCCCTTCTTTTAAGGGCTTGCTTTCCTTTTCCTGGTACTGGAGAGGCCTGGACCCTTGGCAAAACTTAAATGGGCCTGCTGGTAACCAGCAAAAAGGTATAGTGCAAACCAATCATTTTCTAACAGAACCTCCTCAGTCTTTGTTCCTGTAGTGTGGAAGTGTGGAACGTCTTATGGTGAAACATTTTCACATAAGAGATACTAATGAGTTTTGTTCCAGATTGGCACAAAAATAACACACTTTTTTTTTTTTTTTTTTTTTTTTTTTTTTTTTTGTGGAAGATCAGCAAAAACATAAAACTGGAACAGAGCAACACTTCTGTTTGGCATGTATGAATGTTCAGGAAGTCGGTGATGGTTCAGAATATTTTTTCTTTTTTCCAAGCTGATTCAGTAACCTTATGGTTGCTTTTCTATTAGCAGTGAACTGTTGAGTGATTATGCCACTAGCAACCAGCCCATGCTGTTTGTGAACACTGGAATTTGCTGTAACCCTTCTGTGCTGACTCATGATCATAGCTGTATAAAATCTTTGCCTAGAATCGCTTTTTATTTTTTAAAAAGCAGACAACCCTCCCTACCTGAACCATTCAGTTATTCAACAGAATTTGCTCTGAAGGGAGGGCAGGAGAACCCCTAAAGGAAAAGGAAAATTTTAAGTGGTCAGAATAGAAGCACATGATATATGTGGACCTTGTTCTATTGGGACGCCATGCTGGCCTGCCAAAATCAAGCAGGAAATGGAAACGGAGAAGAGAAATTCTTGGTTTCTGAGTCACACTCGAGGGTTAAGCCACAGTCAAGCCACGGATGCCCTCTAAATCTTTCTAGGTAGTATTGTGGAAATTGGATGTGAAGGAACAGGGCTCTTGGTCAATGGAAAGTCCTGATCTAGAGTCATGTGTGGTTCACTTGCATGGCTTATCTTAAAGGCTTGTCCAACATAGTGGTGTTTCTTCTGTCACAAGCTGAACTGTAGGAATTTTGCTTCAGTTGAGGTTATTGAAACCCAGAGGGAAAGCTACTTTAGAGACCCCTTACGGGATAGTGTTCTGAAAAATTGTTCTTTTGATGCCTTGATTTGAAACTCATGCTTCTCATTAACACAAGCTGCAGGGTGCCCTGAGATCTGTCACTGACAAGGGTCCACATTAGCTGGAAAAGAGTGTGAATCCACCACATGGATGTACAGGGTTAAAAAGCAAAACAGGAGAAGAAAGGAGAAACTCAAATTGGGTATCTGTTAGCAATTTGAGAGCCACATGATTTAAGAAAAACGTGTACTGAGCTGATTTTCAGGAAACCAGCTATCCTGACAGATTGACCAATGCACTGTGACATTAGAACACTGCCTCCTAATACTTTCATTTAGGGAAATATTTTTCTTCCCGGTTGAACATTGATATTCCCATGAAACCTGTCAGTTGGAGAATGAGAAACCATTGCACAGAAGATGAACTTTTTTTTTTCCCCCGAGGGAACTATTAAGGAGGTTTTCTGTCTGTATTGGATTTGCAGAGCAGTGTAGTACTATTGAAGATGTGGATCCCCTGAGCTGGAGGCGTCTGATCTTGCCTCTCTGTAGAGGAGATACTAGAGATTTTTTTTTTTTTTCCTGAGTTGCCTTTGATCATGTTTAGTCTGACAGCCATGATTGTCATAATCAGAGAGAGAATACAGAGTAGTGTGAACAGTCAGTGTGTTGCGTTCCTAATGCTGACCTAGAATAACCTGTTATTGACTAGTGTAAGTGTATATTTCCTCTGTTTGGTTTTGCATAGTATTTCCTTTCTTGGTGACATAATTTCTGGGTAGAGGAAGGTGATAAAATAGCAGAATTCACAAGTCCTGTGGTACCACTATTACACAGTGTAATGTGTCATTTGATGTATTGCTCACTGCAGCATGTCTGGATAAATTGAAAAGTATGTGTGAAACATAGAGCAATGTGCTGTCATATACCTAGGTCAGATTTTGTTAGAGGAAAACACATTATGATTTGACAAATGACAAGAGTAGCTAAATACTGAAACTTTTTGTTGCACATTATGTGAAAACCAACTGTACAATACACAAGCTTAAAAGGTTCAGTATTTTTTCTGACTTACTTTGATTGCTTGCTGCTTTGTTAATCGTCTAAAAGAACACCAAATGATCAATTTGTGTTCAAAAATTATTGTAACTCTTAAATTATTGCTCTTTGCACTGATAAAATATTTTTTAACATCAGTTTGGTGCATTTCAGGGACAGAACTGATTTACCCAGTCTCTGGGAATTTGACCCACAAAAGACGTTAAATATAGTACCCTACCAAAAAAAGCCCTCTGAAGTTTTTTAGTACCTTGGGCAAAATAATTCTGTTGATAGATGCGTGTATTTGGCTACTTCATTCTCCACACCTAGCAGAAAAAGCTGTTCTTAACTTGTGCTTGCTAACATAAAGTTACTTGTGGTTTTACTACTATAGAATAAAATCCTAGTGAAAACAAAGCATACTGGCGACTAAGAAGAGAAAACGTGGAACTGTTTACTGGGGTTTTACTTGGTGCTGACTAACATTTATTTACTAGTTTGGATTAGAACTATACCTTTAGTGTTCCTGAAGGCAAGGCCTTAAAAAGAAGCTTATTGCTTTATGAAGATGATTTTGTTACTTTAGAGTAACTTGGTCTAATTCCTCATAGTTCATTCACTTTGTTTTGTATGTTGAGTGGAAGAAAATACGAGTTCTTAATACTATATAGTTCAGAGTTATCTCTTTGTCTGGTATCTTCTGTCTGAAATCAATAATATAGAAAGTTTAAAATTCCTACCAAATATGTGAAACCTCTTCATTGCTGTATTTTTGTGCATGTGTTCTACGGAACTATTTGTTTTTGAAGCAGACTCTGTTAATCATGTCTAATGTGACATGCATATCTTGATGGGGCACCATTTTTCATGTAGTCTGTATCCTTGTTTACTTTCATGGCTTCTGACGGGACTTGAAAAAGGTAAGAAAAAATGAGAAATGGCTTCTGAGAGAAATACTTATAAGTCTGTATCTGGAAATATGCAGCTATTCTTTGACTCTGGTAAAATATATGGGGGAGAGGAGATTCTGTGTCACACAAGTACCCAAAATAGGGGTAGCTTAGTTATTTTTGAGAATTGCTTCTGTCTGCATTGGTTTGGACAAGACTTTCTTTCCATTGGGGAGAGTATTAACTGCTTGGCTGGTAGTTCCTAAAGTTCTTACTCAAAAACATAGTTAGAAATGTAGAACAAGTACTGAAGCGTGTGATTAACCAGAAGAGTAATGACTAGGTTTACAACATCTCTTGGAACCTCATTCACAACAAATGTATGTGGACTGCTTCATGTAAGTTCTTACGCACTTTTCTTTAAGTAGGTAGCAAGTTATGTGGTTTTATGGGATCTCTAAACTATGAGGAAAATGCTTTCTTGTAAGGTATGCTTCCAAGGTAGCCATACAAAAATAACTTGTTATGATAGCAAATTCAGAATGAAGTCATAAAGTGCTTTAACTTTCTACAGTTGCCAATGAAAACAAAAAGAGCTGTAAAATTGCTTTCTCTGACCTGCTGTCTCACAGACAATCTTATACTCTTTTTAAAAAGTTACTCCATTTACAGAAGTTACTCCAGAATAAGGCAGCATACTTGGTGAAACGCATATGGAGATTGAGGCCCCTCCTTTAAGAATCCTGACTTGATCCAACTTTGTGTATCTTGTTCTTAGCCCTCCTCACCTATAGTCCCTCTGGCCCTGACACACATGCCCAAAGAACCCCTTGGTGCTTTCCAGCTGGCTGTTTAGAAATAAATTTGAAAAATAAAATGCCAACAGTTAAAATAACTGTATAGCATTTTGTTTGGCAAAGGCTGGATCTGTACCTCTTACACAATGAGGACTAAAAATCAACATGGCAGTGCCAAGTTTTCTGCTGACAGGGTATTTTGGCTGTTCCTTGGACCTGTGTCTAACAGCAACAATACCACAATTACGAAGTGCAAGACTCGTGTAGCTAAACTTTTACCTCACTGAAAACAAAGAATGTGCCGTTTGCAAAGTTATTAGGTTCTCCCTTGACAAGCTTAAGGCACAATAATGAGATGGTTGCATGGGAAAGACTGGTGAAGTAATCCATCAATCAAATCTGTGTTTTAGTCTGTTCATGCTTGTAGCTAAGAAACTGAGACTAAGGGGATGGGGAAAAACGATGATGGGTCATAGCTTTTACATCTCCTCTTTTTAATAATAGTACTTTACTAGGTTAGGAGACTGTCTAGGCAGTGGAGAGGGGAGAGGCTCTTCTGCAGAGCCTCAAGACTCACTCCCCCAGGTTTCCCTTTTCCCCACAGCTTTGGAAGAATTTTACAGTGAGGCTTATAGCAGTATAAGCTGTTACTTATTTCCCAGCCTGACTTGTATTTAATTCCTCTGACATTCAGCAGTTGTTCTTGCTCTTTTTCTTGGTCCTTGTTTCATCTTTCTTTTTATGTAGCCATTTACTGTTGCTTCCACTAAGGTACACCAAATGAGAATAAGTTTATTTATCTGTAATACAGGTCAGTGGGGAATTGAGCTCTGTTTGTCATATTCCAAATTATTTCTGAGAGACAATTTTGCCTTTTTTATAGAAGCAGATTGTGCACTATATGTCTTTGAGTGGAATAATTACTTTTGCAGTCTTAATTTACCCTTCTATGCCTTAAAAAATATCTTGAATATATTTGGATAATTAATCAATATCATATTTTTATTTCCTTTTGCTACACTATTCTATAATAAAGGAAACTGGACTGTATAGCAGAAATCAACCTATTGCTAGTAATGATAATTAGTACTGTTAAGAGTTGAGGAATTTTGATATATAAAGAATGTCAAACAAAAAAGGCTGTACAGATGTTGAAGAAATCTTATATGTCATGAGGGGCTGAGAAACTAATGATTTCATTTGGTCTACACTGGTGTTGGCAAGAACCCTTGCAAAAATTACATGTCCATTTAAGAGTTGTTTTGCCCTTATGGGATTTAGGTCTTACTGATTTTTTCCTAGATAGATTGTGGTTGGTGTGTGCAACTTTCAATGGTGCAGTCTAATCAATACCATCAAAGTCAAGTTACTTCCCTTATGCCTCTCATGTTCCAAGGGAGAGCCAACATTATTAATGGGTACAACAATTGGAAACAATTGATGTTTACTTTCTAAAACTTCTGTGTGATATGGCCACTTCTGAGCTGCATTATTTCCATTTCATTAATCATTGTGACCTAAGATGGGCAAGTTGTTCTATGGTTTCCTATTTTTTTCTTTTCCCCTTTTTTTGCCTCTCTCATGTACTTGATTTTTGGGAAATAGACACATAGAAACAGCCTGCATGTTAATGAATATTGGCTTAGTTTCTCCAGGGAGTGTAACAATTTAAAACTAAAGCTTTATTTTTAATCATCTCCACTAATGAGGACTTTTATTTGTATAACTTCAAACAATGTCTTAGTTCTGCACTGATACTTTGTGTACACAGTTGCTGCCTAGGAACAACTTTTTAATGCACGATACCTAAAAAACCGCTGTTGCACACTCCTAAACGTAAATGTTTTCAGATCAGAGTGGTCTTGTTGTGGAAAATAACTTTACATTCTTGGAAAGCAAAATTCTCAGTGCGTGGGTGGGAGAGAGTAATTGAAAATTTGAAAAATGGTAAGCTATCTTCAGAAGCAAAATTTTCTAAACAGTGTTTATGTATCTTAGGGATTTTAGTCTCAATTATGCATAGAAGCCCTCTGATGCCAAACTCTTGTCAGAGTTCATGTCCAATGTAGAAGAGTTATGAATTCCTAGTTTCAGTGAAGTGATGAAGAATAATTTATAAGATAAAACTGAAAGTGAAGTTCTAGTGCAAGTAATATATGGAGACAGAGAACTAAATGCTTTTGGAGCAGAAATGTTTGTGAGGACAATGAGGAAAAACTTCGCCTTTGCTGTAGATGTTTTTTTAGAGTTCTTATTCTGTAGGCTTTCTTGTAAAATGGGAATATTTTTTACAAAGAAATAAGAATTCATCCCAAAACTCACAGAAACAGCTTTAAGGTATGATTGCAGAACTCAGAATGGCAAACCCGGCCCTTTTCTGTGTTATGCTTTTTTATTTTATATTACTATTATGTGATAGCATACTGTTTTTTCCATCAACTGCTGCTTCAGTTATTTCGTTCCAGAAGTATTGTATGAAGTACTGTTTGTATGGCATTCTTTCTATAGAATCACTAATCTTTCTTCAGACTGTTTCTGTATCTTCCCAAATGTGTGCATTTACATGCACCCCCTCAGATATCCCTTCAGCTTCTTAGTGTAAAGCATACCAAAGCTAAAAGCAGCAATACATGTCCTTAAGTTAGCTTACATATTAATTGTCTACTTTAATTTCTCTGACAGCTGCTTAGCTTTGAACAGGTGTTTTCACTAAGAATTCAGCAATGCCTAAACCTCTTTATACATAGTCATGTGAGTCCTCATTAATTTCATTCTGTTCGATATACATCACTTATTTCTCTGGACTGAATTTTGTCTGTGATCACTCTGTTCACGTATCTTAATTTTTAGCTCTTCTAGAAACTCTTGAGTTTTTCAGTTTTTTTTTTTTTTAAGTCTCATGCCAAATTTGAAACACTTCATTTTGCTAGCTTGTGTGTTGTTGTCAAATAACCTCCTTGTCAAGTAGGTGGTTGGAGCATCTAAGTGTTAAACCCTATCTGTGCTGCATGTATCATTCAACTGTAATCCAGTTATACTAATGCCAGTTCATTTTGACTCTTACAGTTTACTAGAAAGGTCTATTAAACGGAGTTTTATCTTGGGAATAAATAATTCTTAAGAGCTTGGTATAATGTGAAACTTATCAGTAGCTGTTCCCCAAAACAAAGAATCCTGCATGTTATCTGTGCTTCCAAAGCCTCTTGCTGTGTGTTGAGTGTTTTTAATACATTAAGAAAGAGAGGGAAGCATGTTTATCTTCCTCACACGTGGCAACCCTATGTATCAGTGTCCATAAAGAGTGAAGGGAAACCTTGTTGCTTTGTTAACTCTTACTTCAGTTCATGGAAGGAGATCTGATCTGGTGTAACTTTGAAGCAAATGGTGTTACCCTGAAGGACAAGTTACCTCCAACTTAATTTCTTTATTTGGATTCTTCTTCATATTTCCTGTGTCCCAACCTGAGAACAAGAACATGTTCTGTACCTTTCTCTTTCACCTCTAACAGAAAAGACCATATAGGAAATGCTATAACATGATTTTCCAAGCACATGTACCAGGACCAGAAAATGCTGCTGGTAAATGCATGATTTCTGCTTCTCTGCCTATAGGGATGCAGAAAAGAAGTGCATAAATGATGTTTACAAGTTAAACTAAGGAAGAAAATGTTTAAGAAAACTTGGTACTAAAAAATTCTCAGCTGAAAAAATTCAGAGGAAACTCCCTTCCCTTTACTGGCTATGCGTGATTTTCAGGTATTTAAGGTGTTACTTACATTTAGATTTTTATGATTCACAGAAAGTTTGTGGCAGACAGAAAAGCTCCAGTGAGGGGAAATGCAGAAAAGGAATGACGACTTACATTGAGATAAATCACCAGTATCACTCAGGGGTATTTATCTTCAGTGATGGCAAGGCTCAAATTATTCTTCATGATGGCTTTCCTTATGTGGAGAAATTTCCTGGTATACCTAGTGAGGGTCACTTTAAAAGAAGTAGCTGTGGCCCCTCCACATAAATATTTGCTGCTCGGGTAGTTCCTCTAAAAGAGTAAGCTTCATGTCGTAACTTCCAGTGTGTTTTCCCACAGCTTCCGATGTTCTGTTCCGTTTTGCTAAAATGCACAAATACCAGTTATAACACTCCGTGATGGCTTATGTGATTTTATTTCTGACTGGGTCAAGGATGTTCTTATTCAACTCCTACCCCTCTTTTTCAGCCCTTTGACTGAAAAGAGCTGGTTAGGCAAGTTACCACAGAGACCTAGTTGTGATGTTCACACTTTGTTCTAGAAATAGCTTCATGCTTGTGCTCATGCTTGTCCAGCGTCCAAACAGCTGGCATTTAAGCCTGCCTCAGATGTGGGCTTTAGATAAGGATGAGGAAAAAGAATGTGTGAGAGCCTTGGGTGGACTTGATAAAGCACTGTGTGATGTAGTATGATCAGGAACAGCAATGGGTCGTGCTTGTCTGAGCTGTCCACCTGATGTATTGCACTGCATTACATAATTAACATGGGGGCAGTCACATCTCGAGACGTCACATGCAATGAAGTAGTGACTTCAGTGGAAAGTGTCCTTTTTTGTCACTGTGAATGCACAGAGAGCACCTTGGAGACATGTTGTACTGTAGTCCACTTCCTGGGCCATACTCCTACACAGGACGTAAATGATGCCAGAGTTCTTGCATGCTTTTCTGGGGCCAATGAAATAGATAGGTGTGTGTTTATGTACATATGAATACAAATATGGAGTTAAATGTCTCCACATTAGCCTAGCAGCTCTGCCTGCCTCATTCACCACATTCCCATGTAACTTTGTGTGCAGTGTGAATAGGAGGAGATGATAATGTTACAGCCCTGGGAAGCATCCTGAGAGCTTGCCAAGCAGAGCAAGAGTTGTTTAATATTACCTCTCTTTAGAGGCAATTATATCCAGGAAAATGCAATTCAGATCAGACCTTCTAAAGCTTGTCAAGGCTAGTTCACTGTTAACCATTTCAAAGCCAGTTGATGCATGTGAAATCACCAGTTTCAGTTTCGTCATTTGTTCATACTATTGCTGTGCTTGTGCTGAGCAAAATACTAAATGAAAGGGGTCAAGGAAATACATGTAAAATGTGATATAATTTTGGGTGCTTAAACTCTGTGTCACTTTGGTTTCAAGCCTTGGTGATGAGATTGCCCTGTGGAGCAAGCAAGTTGTACTGAGGGAGTGAAGGGTAGGATGATCAGAATGGAGAGCTGGGGAGGGCTCAGCTGTAGTGACCTGGGAGGTGGCTTCTGAATGCAGGGCTGACCACACAGGTGGGCTCCCTTAACCCATCCTGGTGGGGCAGGAGGACTAATCAGCTGGTGATAAAAAGGAATAGGGATTTTTTTCTGAGGATGGGAGAATTGTGTCCTAATGGTTGCTGTGCTCTGGGGGTTGATTGTCCTAAAAGAGACAGCTGTCTGTTTGTCCCGTTTGCCTTCCTCAAGCATTTTATGATACTAAGCTGCTTGCTTTTAGCTTTTGAGGGATGCTGGATGGGTGATTTTTTTTTTTTTTCCTCTTAAATTAGGGTAACATAATATAGGAATGGAAGCTTTTGCTGCTTAGGGTATTGACTCTTAGCTAAGATGGCTTCTCTTCTATGTTTTGATTTATGCTTCTCCCATATACCATGGCTGTCTGACCCTCAGCTGATGCTGACATCCATAAAGAGTAGCAGATAGTGAAATTGCTAGTGAGCACCAAGAGCCTCCTGAACAAAGGTCTAGCAATTGGATTCCTTAGTGACAGTGGCATATCTTTCTCCCAAGAGCTTGTTCATTGGTCCTGTATCTCACCATGAAGTTTCTCTGGTCACAAGTTAATGTTGGTTTAGATTTACTCCTGCACCTCCAGATCTTGTATAAATTGGTCAAATTTCAAGGAGTGAAAGTTGATTCACTTTATTTTTCCTAGATGTGGTTTTGCTCCTGTGATAGGGGAAATGCTGACTTCATTCTGAGAAATTCTGCTGCAAAGAGAGGTTCTTCACAGAGCGAAATACTTAGCTTTGTAACTTCAGGAATGGCCCATCTGCCTGTCATCCAGAATAGTTCCCGATAGTAGAAACTGATACAGCCAACTGCTTTACCACCAATGCAGCTCTGGGAAAAGATTTCCAAACAAGTCCAAAGGAGAGTTATTTCCTTTCGTACTGAGGTCTTGGTCTAAACCTGGCCTGAAACAGTGGTGTTTTTCTTAGTAAATGTTTCTAAAATGCGTTGTTTAAGATTGGCAAAAACTACCTGCTTGCCTTGCTGCAGTCTTCTTAATTAGCAATTGCTTTGGCAGTTTTGTACTGTACAGGAATGAAACTTTTACACAAAGAAAAATTGCTGCCCTGAGTTGATAGCTGTATGAGAAGTTTATTCTTGTGATAATTATTCTTTTCCAGTTATATCTGTGGAAGGGTGATTCTTGCATCTGAATGTTTTTGACAGTTCAGTCTAAACCCTCTAGTCTTAAAATATTAGGACAATTGAAAAAGAACATGGAAAGATTTACAGTTTCAAATTGCTATGTTTTAAAACCAGAAATCATGGTGTATGTGATAAACTTATAAGAATGTTTCCAGTTAACTATCTAAGCAATTATACAATATTATTTTCCAGTTTCTACTGTTTCTAAGGGGTTATCTTTAGGTATTTGTTTTGTCTAACTCGAAAGTGTGTGATACTCAAGCACAGAAGTTGCTGGTATCCAAGAATCAAACTCCTGTCCCTAACCCTGCAGGTCTTGTTACAGTGCACATTTTTATTTTTTTTTCCTCTCTCTGCTCCAAAATGAGTCATGCACTAAATGATCTTGAAAAATAGCAAGTGTAACAGAAGTCTGTGTGGAAGAGCTCTGGTTTTGGATGTCTCCTGCACATAGGCAATAACAGCTGTACAGAGGCAAACATTTAGAATTTCTAAATTTTAGCCATGATGTGCACAAATGCACTGTTAATTAATCAAATGCACATATGTGCTTTTAACCTGGTAGGGAGACACTACTGATTGCAGTTACAGTTGTTGTGACTGCTGTGAGAAATGATTTAAAAAAATACTAAGAATACAAAAGCAAAAGGCATCAAAGTGAAGTGAAGCAACTTCTTTGTCCCTTGGTCAGGGGGCTTCCAGCTACCATTTCAGAGCAAGTGAAATAATACTAAACAGAGCAATTACAGTTAAGCTGTACCTAGAGTATTTTAATAAATATGAAGCTGAAAGGGAAAGAATGTACAGATCATTTGACTTTTTGGATCTCTCATAATGTGATATAATACATCAATTTTCCATTCTTTTGTAGGAAAGAAAAAGGCAGGATTTTACGAGTGCCTCCTGTTTGAAGAGAGGAGATAGAAGCTGGTGATTGAATGTCTTCAAACTGAAACAGTGCTACCTTTTCTTCCAATAGGAATTTTTCAGCAGAGTTGCCAAGAATATGTGCCTTGTCTCTGCAATCCCTCATGATGCTTTGTGTTCAGGATCATGCAGATGTTATGTAAGTCAGTTTACAAGAAGACTGTTGTACCACCTCTGTAATTCACTATATACTCCTATGGCACCAGTTCACAAGGAGAAGCATGTAGCCAGACACTAGTCAGTAACATCACCATAATTACCTTTGAAATTACCAGTTACTTGTTATCACAGGTCTTTTTATATTAAGACTGGTGAAGAGGAAACTGGAATCTTGTTCTTAAGTCACCTTTTTGGGTTTTTTTAAATGTTGTTAAAGTAATTCCAGTGTTGTCAGGTAACACCAGCTCCTGTAGCTTTGGTCCATCCAGTGCCAGTGCCTTTTGAAGCAAAAAAAAAAAAAAAAAAAAAGCTCAAATTTCTTTCCCCGGGTGGAATGTGGATTGAAACATGCTGCAGTAGTGCGGAGCTGAAACAGCTGTTTGCTGTGTGTGAGTAAAAGGAAGACCTGTGTCTCAGGCCTTTTAACTGCGGTCTGTTACCAACATTACATATGAAAAGGTAGGCTTGAAACTGAAATGTGGTAACTTAAAATCATAGATTCTAATTGTGTAACGTGTAAGTGAGCAGGCAGACTGCCTCACCAACAGGGAAAGTCACTTCCTTTGGAAAATTAAAGAGAAGAAAAAAAAAAAAGGGGAGAGGGAGGCCTGAGAATCTCAGCCCTCCATTATATCTTGTGGATAAATGACACAGTGATAGATGAGACAAGCCCTGCTTTTGCTATTACAAATTCCCAGCAGTGGTGGGGAACTGGAATACACTCTCCACAGGCAGGCAGGCTGCCCACACTTGAGATCATGAAGGACTGGGCTCAGAGTGGTGGTTTTGCTACAGACCTTCTGCTCTTCCATTTTGTTTTGACATATTTTCTCAACGCACCAAAAAAACTCTTAAATAAAATCTAAACTGGACTACAATAAAAAATGTGCCTTTAAAGATAATCTGATGACCTCTTTTCTTTAAATTTAAGAAGATGGGAAAACTTTAGGTGGGATAATTTTGATTGATGATTCAAGGTGTGTGTGGGTAGGGATAAGTAATGAAGAACCCCAAAGGAATAAAGAAGGTAATTATGAAAAGGAAATTAAAGGTGAGATCTGGTGGATATGTTGGGACAGATGGAAGAAACAGACCACGAAGATGAAGATGGAAGGAATGGGAAAATTGTGAAAAAAAGGAAAAACAAGAAAAAAAACCAAACCTAAAAGTTTATAGGCTTCTCTGGAGCAAGTAACTTCAATGCAAAATCAAGATCCTAACTGCACCGAAACAGCCACTATGACAATATATGGTGTGGAGTACGGAACTGGGATGCTGGAAGTTGAACTGGTTGATGTGGAAGGGGAGAAGAATGCACATGAAATTGTAAACAGTGATATTTGAAGTTAATCACTTCAGAAATAAAGTTGGGTATTTTGTGGTGGTGTTGTGTTTTCAAACCTAGCTAGAGGCAAACACCACATAGCTGCTCACTCACCCTCTCCCCTCCCAGGAATGGGGGAGAGAATTAAAGGAGTAAAGGGGGAAAAAAGACTCATGGGTTGAGATAAGAACAACTTACTAACTAAACTACAATAAAATTGAAAATAATTATAATGATAAGAATAAAAATGATGATAATAGTAATATATGCAAATATACAAATGAGGGATACACAGTGCAACTGCTCACCACCTGATGACCAAGGCCCAGCCCATTCCAGGCTAACAATCCTGTAGCAGGAAGTTCCAAAACTGCAATCCGGGAATGGAGATAAGAGCCTGAGTGTCTGAGAGATGGAGAGCCAACTGAGAGGAGGGGTGATCCAGAGAGAGAGAGCGCACTTCTGAACAGAGCCTCACCTATATAGTGGGCATGACGTGCATGCTATGGAATATACCATTGGCCAAGCTGGGTCTCAATCCTAAACACAAGATTGAATCCTAGGCTAGTAACTGGGGCTGTGCTCCCTCCCAGCTTCTCCTGCCCCTGCAGACACTGGCACAGCAGAGAAGCTGGAAAGTCCTTGACTGTCCTGGCAGCAGCTATAAACATCAGTGTGTGATCACCTTCTCCTCAGCACAAATCCAAACACAGCCTCACACCAGCTACTGTGAAGAACGTTAATTCTATCCCAGCCCAAACCAGGGCAGGTCTGTCCTCCTGTTTAGGACCCTGTTTTGTGGGGAGTGTTCAGTATCTGATGCCATAGCTTTTCGTGTTTCCCTAAATCCATTGCCGTTTGATGTGGATGGACATAGCTATAATGCAGATGAAGTTGTATACTTATTTTCTCTTCTTATCAGTGTCATATACATATTATCCTCCCTTCTCCTTTTCACTGTCCTTGTTAGGCATCTTATTTACTCTTTTTGGTATGTCAGTGAAGTCATGTTCAACTGTTTATGCACACTTTCTAGATGCTTTTGAGTGTTGCAGTCCCTCCTGAAGGGGTAACTTGTAATCCTTTATACAGACTTGGAGTTTGGCTGAACTAAGAAGCATTTTATTTAGACAGTTTCATTCTCACTGAGAAATTTAGATTTTTTTTTTCTATCCTGTTCTAACTACTGTTTATATTTTTTCTGTCTTCTATCTCTTAAATGTTATCTTGCTTTATAGGTGCCTCATCAAACTTTTCCTCTGCTAGTATCATTTATAGTTGTCACTGAAGATGGTTAGGTATAGCCTAGTAATGTTGGTGGAGAACCTAGGAAAATAAAACTGGACTCTAACGTAACTATTTTTTTCTGAAATAAAAAGATTTTAGGAAGTGGTGAATAATATAATAAATCATGAGCTATTAACGAGACTGTTTTACTGTCAAAATCCCCATTAGATACACATACCACTCATAGGACTGGTAAATTAGGAACTGTGTAAACTGAGATCCTACTTCCATTCTGTGGAAGAGAAAGCTACATGCTGAAGCCAACTTGGCATTGGCAATGTATAGTGCATCATGTAATAATTATTATACTCAAAGCTCCACTTAAAAAAAAAAATCTAGTTTAGTTAGCCTGTCATGTGTAGTGACTGACTGTACTTTAACAGCCCTTACCTTAAAAGGAAAGCATTTGGTAAGACACTTTGCTGTTGTCTCGGGCTAATGTTTCAAGGAGGGATGTGAGCTGGTGCCAGACTAGATTTCGGTAAATCCTACATATTTAATGAAATGTGGGATAGATGTTTTATCTCTTCTGCAAGCTGTCTTTCAAGAGGTACAGGATCTCTGTGGCAGTATTCTTCCATAGAAGCAAAACTGCTTGCCTGCCTTGTGGGCCTTTGAGTTTGGAAAGCCCAAACTGTTTGGTGTCAAGCTTGGGGACTGTGCGTGATCCAGCAGCACTTCCTGAGGAGCAGAGTGCTGCTTCCACTGTTGTGTCCTTTCAGCTTTGATAGCTCTGTTCTGGGTAAATTCCCTTCCTTCCAATGTGTGGTCTCTGAAACCTACTTTAACAAAGGATAAGAATTGTAGAAGTTGAGCAAAATTGGGTTTGGTCTGAACTTTCAGAACTCTGGAAAGAACTTAAAATAATTTAATCTTTTTCACTTACCTAGGGGGAGTGCATCTTAGACTTGTCTTAGTGTATCTTCATCTGCTGTGAAATTCCAGGGTCAAATACTGCAGATTTCTGTCCCAGCCTTCCACTCATCATTTTGAAAATGAAATCCTAATTATGTAATTTTGTTTTCATCACAATGTGTTGGTCAGATCTACTTAGTATAATACTGAAGTCTAAGTGAAATTTGTTGTTAACTGCTAGGAACAGTGGTATGGAATTCTGTAATTGTTTTGCTCTGTGGAGGGATGCATAGTTATGGTAATAGAGTGAGTCTGTGATTTAATCCAGAATTAATTAATGATGACCGACACCACAAATATTTTCTGTTTTACATACCATTACAGCAGGTGGGTCTTGGGAAGAGTGAGGAAGGCGGCAATCCTGCCCTTTGTTTCAAGGTCTGTACACCTGTTGTGCTGGCAGTTCCTCATCTCCACTCCTCTGATTTAATAGAACTGTATTGTACAAGGGCAAATGCTTTTAATGTAGGAAATAAGGGTCTCTTTCCCAGGGGCAAGACCTTTCTTTCTCAGGGGCAAGACCTGTGAAGTTCTCCAGCTGATCCACTTCTTGGACCAGGTCCTTGCCCTAAGACAACGGGTTATGAACAAAATCGATTGTTTAGTGTAAGGAAAGAGATAAGGCATAGCAGGTGCTTGCCATGTTGTGTAGAGAATTGTTGGAAGGTGCTCAGATACTTCAATGATGGAAGGAAAGGATGCCAGATAAAGAATAGCTAGGTGATTTAAAAGCTGTTATGGGGTGACTGGGGTCAGTGCATAATTTTTTATTTTCATGCAGTCAGTCTGTGAACAATATTTTTTTGAATACAAAAATCTCAATAAATAAAAATATTTTAGTGCAGTTGTGTGGGATGGGGGAGAAAAATGAGTAGTCAGCATGTTGGCAGAAAAAGAGGAAAAACTGAGCTATGTGTTGATAGAAAGTACAGTCAAGTGCTCAGAACCACTCACTTTGACTTATTAAATTTTAAGGTGTAAATTTTAGGAACCATACTTTATCTGATCAGATTTATACCTCAAGTAACTTCATTTCAAGGCAAATGCTAAGCTGCATGGCAGAGGTCAGGAATCTCCCACTTAAAGAACCAAACGGTCTTACCAGTGAGATCTCCCCTCTGCTGCACATGTACGTGCTTCCCCTTTTGCACAGCGCTCTTTGGCTAACTGAGTTCAAAAGGACATCAGCAGGGAATAGTGAAGAAGCTCATGTAGCCAAAAATGATGTATTAAGATAAGGCTAAAAGAACAGAAACATCAGCTGCTGTTGGTAGGATTAGGCAGGGCCCCAGCTAGAGCTGTGGACTCTGTGAACAGCTGTGGAGAAGGTCCCTGCCCACGGAGTTCTCTACTGGAAATGAAGGGTGGCGGAGAAACAGAGAGAGGTGAAACGATGTATTGAAACTTGTCCTGGATTTCTGAGCTAGAGCTTGGAACAGCTCTTGTTCTTCCCTTCTGGTGGTGCCTGGGCTGCTGGACTGCACTTTGCCATAGGACAGGAGTCCTTATCACACTTCTCTGTGTGGGGTGTGAGTGGCAGCAGTCAAAACTGAAGTGACAGCTTGGGGCCTCAATCTCTGGAGCAGCATAAGAAGTATTAGGCTAAACTAGAGTGACAAGAGTGTCTGTGGGTGGGTGGGAGGAAGAAGCAGCCCTATGGCTTAGTGGCTGCTTGGAGGTCCTACAGGTGTAACGTGACCTCTTGTTACAGGCCAGCAGCAGAAAATCAGAGATATCACAAGGGCTGATGTAGTGTATTAGGCAATTAGTTGATGATTTCCTAAATGATCTGTGGGAGAGGGAATGTCTCTGAAGTGCAGGAGGATTTCTAAAAGAGACATGCTTGTAGATCTTGGTTAGCAGTATAAAGCAGAATGTCATCCCTGTGGGTGCTGGGGTAGGTTTAGGTATTGCACCTGAAAGCTCAGTTCATGATGGGACAGCTCTGACTATAATAAAATGTAGGTCCCCGTCCCCATGCTTTGAAATGCATTACTTATATTATGGCAGCACTAATTAGGGGCTGCCACATGAGCTCGGTGCGGTGGCAACTCCCCACACCTACTGTAGGAAATCTGAAGGGCAGCTCATTCTAAGGGACTGTAACCTCTATTCAGGCACTAGAAAATGGGATCTTCTTTTGATAGTTTTAGTCCAGAAAATTACTTGGATGTACACTGTACTGTGTAGGCTTGTTGTTATCCTCCACCCTGGACGGACTCTGACTCAGCTGGTTGGAGGTGGGATGATGATTGGGAATGTGGGGGAGAGGAGAGGATTTAAGGTCTGACTGTAACTCTCCTTCACCCGTGCTTTTCCTGTTTAGTGCAGTATGAAATCCTAATGCTGATCTCTGTTGACGCTTTTATTTGAACAGCAGAAAATAGTGTAAAATAGGAATGCCAGGAGATTTAAACAAATAAAATAACCTGGCTTGTGTTGGATATGGGATGCCTGATTTCTTACAGCTTGTTTTGTTTCTTGATATCAGTGAATGAAGCTAAAACAAAATAACATACAGAGGGATAGATGAAGTATGAACACTGGGAAACTGAGCAGAATAGGACAATTTTACATGCCTTGCACATAGTACTGATGTTATTGAATTCTAAAGTGGCAAGTGGCTTTTTGGGCTTTTTTTTTTTGCCTCTTGGGAGGTTGAGATTACTGATTGATTTTGTGGGTTCTAATCCCATTGCCCACAATGTCTGCAGTTTGGATCATGTGTTACTGCGAACTGCTGGTTACTTACTGCCTCCATGGCAGTGCCTGTAGAGCTCCTACCAGGTGTAGTCTGCACCTCCCTGGAGTGAGCTCTCTGCAATTACTCTGTTGTGAGTTGGCTTTTATACGTCAAACAGCATAGGCCCAGTTTGAGGTTACAGTGAGCAATAGTTTCAGGCTTTCTATTGTAGTTATTCTGTTCAAGCATTTTTTTTTTTCCCCTTCAAGGAGATCAAGTAAAGTCTGAAGGGTTCTCTGTTCATTCTAATTAAATGACTTGATCCTGCTTCCCTTAAGCCAAGTAGTATTTCCACTGGAGTTAGTAAAAGTTTTTTCTGAGTAACATGTGAGGATGAAGCTCTCTGTTTGCAATCAGAGTGAAAGTAAATGGATTAACACCTACTGAGTTAAAAGTCTTGACCCTAAATCCCTTATCCTTGTTATGCTAAAATACATACAGTTCTCCTTCCTAATAAATTCAGTAATCCTTGTTTCAGTTTTCTGTGTGCTCATTGCTTGGATGCATCATCATGTTAATTGTGTTATAATAATAACTCAAATGACAGTGCTGGTTCTGCTTCATTTAGGTAACAAACATCCCTGTAGAAGAAAGATGCAGGCTTTTATAATTGCAATAAAGAGTACTTTTTGAAGTCATCAGGGTAAATTGTAATTAACTTAACCAACCAGCAAGGTTAACTACTTCTGGCAAAACTCTGGGGAAAAGCAATCTGAGGAACATAAAGGGAATTAGTGACTTCAGAGATTTTTTCCCAAGGGTAAAAATTCTATCGTCAGGTGGATGGCTATGTGCTCCCCTTTAGCATCCCTATGGGAAAAATATATCCCCATGCTTTAAACTATTAACCTCTCCTCTATTTGTAGAGACCTTGGGTGGCTGAGTTTATAAGAGAAGAGGGAACAGTTGGGAAAACCAACTAAGCTTATTTTTCCAATGTAACAAAAAATTAGAACTGTTGTCTGCAGTTTTACCAAAGGCTCTCATGTGTCTGTTTATGTGAGATTCTCCAAACTTGTGTGGTTTCAGTTGAACAAAAAAGGACCCGAGGTTTTTTTTTTTTTTCTTTCAGCCAAAGAATACATTAGACATCCATAGGGACAGCGGAGCAAGCCATGAAAAATAAGCTTCTGTGAGGCTTGGAAGCCTAACATAATTTTTCCCTGTCAGAACCTTTGGGCTGAATTCTACATTGACTTGCACCCAGTAGAATCCCATTGATTTTAGTTAGGATGCTTCCAGTGTAAGCCACATCAGAGTGTGGCCATTTACTTTCAAGCTGGCAATAGGTTTGAAAATACTCAATACTGGAGAAACTGGAGATGCTATGATTTTGCATGTGTGTGTTACTGATACTTCAGGAACTGCTACATTTCATCAAGTCTGCTTAGGGGAAAAGAAAATGAACTTCATTATTTTTAGGAAAATGCCAGATCTTGTCATAATATGTCACCATGTCCCACACTTCTGTCAGTGAAATGTTTTTTAACAGCAGTACTAATGTGTGGTATTATGCTGATGTTGTACAAATAACTTAATGTCAACCTCTATATCCTCAGCAAACTCCTTTTATATCTGTGTCTCTGCTTAGGTATTAGAGAAAAAAATCTTTTTAAAAGGAGGTGGAAGTAGGGACTCACTGAGGAAGCACAGGTTGCAGTGTTCTTTCGGTTTGAATTAACAGGGTGAAATACAGAAAACCAGAACAGGGAGAGAAATAATTTTTAGGAAGAATGAGAAAGAAATCTCTTAGTCACATTAAAACCTTCAGAATTTTCTCTCAAATTGTGTTTATGTGAATGGTTATTGAAACTAGATCTACAGTGTAGTTAGCTACTTGGACAGACAGGGCTTCAGAATGAATGTTTGCCTTGATACCCACTTTGATATGGCACCTCTGAAGCAGTTCTGTGTTCAGTTTGTGGGGCAAGTCATTTTCCTTGGTTGTGCCTTTCACTGGTGATTGACTGGTAACTGTTAAGCACCTTACTGATCTGGAAACTTGGCAGATCTTGTTTCAAGAGGGTATCTGTAGTGTGATAACACCCGTATTTAAGTGAAGTGTTGCTATACCTGATTTGACTGAAGATGAGCAACTGAAATACAGTAAAATGAACTTGTTGCTGTTCTGTCAGTGGATATGACTTCACATATGACTGCTTCCATGTTAGCTCTGCACTGCGGTGTGCTGCGAGGTCCGTAGTAGGACCAGTCCCACTGTTTTATTTATTTTGCAGTAGCACCAGTGAGTGGTCTCCCTTTCTGGTTCTGTTAGGCTGGGTTCTCTGCTCGCACAGGGTGAAGTGGCTGCGTGGTAGATGTCAAGCTTTTAGGTCTTGTGTGCTCCTAGAACAGCCTACTGATTTGAGTGATTCACAGAGGAGTGGTTAGCAGCCACAAGGGCAGAAATGCATTTCTTTCTTTCTTTCTCTGTTGTTGATCATCTTACATAGTGCTTGTCCTTGAAGACTCTTCTTTATGTGCTATGAGCAAGCTTATATTTAACCATCACCTAAGAGGTCTCTAGCCACTAATCTGAGCTCTTGGTTCAGTTTTCCCTGTTGAAGCAACTTCACTTTCATATAGTAAAATGGAATTGTACTTCCTTTCTTTTACTTACAATGCATTTGTCATGTATTTAAACTGTTGCTTAAGGGAGTAGCCCTCTTTTACTCTTGATTAATAATCTTCCTAGTCTTTCACAAGGCCTGACTAGACTCAGCTAGTAGAGATAAGGAGTCTGTTTCATTGTCATTAACTTGCCTATGAAGTAGAGTCACTAACTTGTCACACTTGGATGCCTGAGTTCTGGGATGGGATAATGAGGTTAATTTAGCGCTGACATTACTGGCAGTTAATTACTGTACAAACAGTGGACTTCACACACATTTTGCATATGAACATAAGCATGCCTATTGGAAACTTACTGCTATGTGTATATGTGTATGTATATACACCTGGGTCTGGATGATTAACAATGTTTTGTATGTAAACACTTTTCCCATGCACTCACAGTGAGAGAAAACTGACATCACGGCTGTTGGAAATTTATATAAATTTAATGTGGCCAATGGGCACGTTTTTCTTTGAGGAGCAAATTTGCCATAACATTATAAATGAAATATATAACATTTAGAGCTGTACATATTATAATACTGGCACGTAGAATATATTTAAGTATTATTGGGCACAGAATTATTGAATGATTCATTCTTGCAAAAGATATTCCATTCTGCTGTTTACCATAGTTCCTATAACCACTGTGCTGAAGGGTGCTCTTACACAACTGGCATTTCTTGATTGAGTACATGCACAGAAATGTAGTGCTGTTTAGTTAGCTAGTGTGGGTGAACACCTTCATTTAGAATTGTGTTTTTGGAAGGTGGTTGTTTAGTGTACTGAGAATTTTTGGTGGGCACTCAGCATAACCATTAAAAATGGCAATGGACTGTTACTACTGTGGAATCACCCAAATGGAAGACTTAGTTTTGATCTGAAGAGCTAGATCTGCAAAAATATTGAGACGTAATACTTCTCTTGAAATCACTGGAGATTGTCTCTTTGTTCCTTTGTGTGGCTGATCCTAACAGAATGGTAGAAAGAGGAATTTGGGAGGAGGCAGAAGAAGGAGAACATAGGAAGTGAATTACTGAAGGAAGAAGGTTGCTCAAATCCCTGTTTTTCCTGGAACCCTGGCAGTTCTTTGCTGTCACAGAGCAGTATTTACTCTACTACACGTCGGATGCTTTGTGCATCATCTTCTTTTGTCACATACATTGACTCTGCTGGTCTTATTCTCTTGTGCTACTTCATGTATGTTCCTGCATGTTGTCAATTGTCTTAAACGTTTTCTCTACGATCCTCAGAGCAATGATTTGTCATACCTATTTTTGGCTTCTTGCACAGAACCTGAGCCAATGGAACCTCACTCTTTTAGTAGGTCTTATTGCACTGCAGGAAAATAGTGCAGGACAACTGCTTTTCCTATTTCTACCCAAGCTTCTGAATATCATGTGCTAAATGATCAATGAGTTAGAAAGAATCAAGCCTTTTCTCCAGCACCAGCACTGGAGGCCCAAGTTAATGATCTCAGATGAAAGCTAGCTTTTAGTACAGATTTCAAGATTTGTGGTCTATACCTGAATAGCCAAACCCCATTTTAAGTCCTAATTGTAATTTAAGTAGTCCAGTCCTGGATGATGTACTTTTGTGGATAGCAATCATGTTAATAGTTGCTTTCATGGAGTATTTGCATCAAGCAGAGCTCATGTGGTAATTCTGTTTTTAGAGGCTATTTTGTAAATAAATTATATAGTATTTTCTAAAATAACTTGGTTAATCATATCTTAGCTAGGTTATAGGAGAATTATTATCCACTTGGGGGAAAACAAAAAGGATCTCAGAAGTGGAAATTGAGGAAAACTTAAACCAGGATCACATTCCTAGTTGTTGTTGGCTAGAAATTTGTAATTTAAGAAAAGCAAAGGAGAGACAGCCTTGGAGCTTGCCTAGATAACTGACAAATCTCAGCAAGTGAAATTTTGTTTTAATTGAATCCATATAATTCAAGAAACTCCTTCTTTGCACTTATTTCCCTGGAGATGATCTCTTTACCACTAGATTCCCCTTTGAATTTAATGTAAAACTCCCACAGATTTAAGCTAAACAGGTACAGTCAGACTAGATGGCCTGCTGGCATGTTTTAGGTATGTACAGTGAGATTCAACTTAGGTGCTCAGGTAATGTTTTATTTGTGGTGCAGCCAAGCTTCCTGAATAATGCCAAGAAAGAATTGCTGTTTCATATTTGCTTTCTTTGTTTTTTTCATTTTTTAGATTTCCAGAATGCACATTTTAATCCCTTTGGTGTACTTTCAGAGAACCGGTAAAAACATTTGAACTCATCTTTTCTTGATTTGGCAGCCCTCATTTAAAAAATAATGTGGCGAGCACGTTGGCATTTTTTTTTGGAGGGAAAGATTGGGTTTGTGTGTGTGTGGTGTGGGTTTTTTTTTTTTTTTCTCTCTCTAGTGTTATTCTAGACTGGTTAGTTTTTAATTGTTGTTTCCTTGTTTCTGCTGTCAAGTTTGTTAGCAGTGTTTCATGAAAAACAGTATTGTGATCGAGACTCTTCATGGAGGGCTTATGCATTGCTCCTCTGGGAGCTTGTCCACATCCATGTTCAGGTGTGAATGTTTGTGAGCTCTAGGCACTCTTTTACCTTAGTAATGCCTGCTGGAGCTTGTCCTTACCTTTTCTCACCTCTGTCATGTCTTATTACCTCAGACAGGAAGGGGGTAGTGAGGTGACTGTTCACTTGAGAGAGGGTTCCTAAGGAGTCCTGGCTTGAGAACAGTTTTGCTGGTGCTACCTTGCTCAGGGTGACTGCTGGCACACCAGAGCTGGAAAATTGCAGCTTTCAGGCTTCCTTCTCATGGCTGCTCCTTGGCCAGAGCCCTTGATCCCTGTGCAGATGTCTGCAACGGTGTCTCTGCACCTTCTAATGCGTAGCAGAAGATCCTACAGTTTAAATGTTATTTGGGTCCGGGTACATCCAGTACACCTATGGATCCTGCTGCATTTCTTCTGGCTCTTCTGTGGATCTGGCCACCAACATTTTTTTAGACTTCTCTGGCAGACTGGAAGTTGCTGAGGGGGAGTATATGGGGAACATAACCGACTCCTCAAAACAGTTGTTTGACAGTTTCATCTCTGGGAGTTCTAGTTGACACTGACGAAGTGAGAAATAATTTTCTCTTGGGAAAATTGTCGTTTATGGTGTTGGCAGAGGGAAAGCGTCTTGAGCTGGGTGGGGGTGTCCAGGCCTACACACTGGAGAGAGAAGTACTGTGGGTGAAATGGAAAAAAACCTAACCAACCAACCAAAAAATAACCAAAACCAAAATATAAAACTTCCACATTTTGGGAGATTGGAGAAATACTGTCACATCAGATTTTGTTAGAAATATTACTTCTGCCACTGGAAACCTAACGCTTCCATTGTGAAAAGATGTTTTTCTAGTGAAGATGACAACAGTAATAGTTCATATTGAACTTTATAAGCTTTGCTAGCTTGGCACAGTTCCACTCTTGGACTGCCTTTCATTTTATTATTTGCTTGTAGCTCAGCATGAACGCATCTTGGAGACAACAGATAGGTGGAAAATGTGCTGTTACCATCAGTGATCAGTTTATGTATTTTCTTATATTATTGAGATGATGTTGCATTTAGGGCTGGACACTCTTTACAACCAAGAACAGTAAAGTTGTTTTCATTATATAATAATAGAAGGCAGTGGTGTGAAGTCACTTACAGTAGTTACAGTAGGACTGTACTTTGAAAGAAATATCTTCTTCCCCCTCCCCAAATCAAACTGATTTTTCCTGTAAAGAAGACATATAGTCATGTACTATTAACATCTGCTGTAGTGTCTTTGTTCTAGTCTTGTACCACCTCTGTGCGGCTGTGTTGCCACCTGATTTCACACACAGGCTAAAATGAATAATCTAGTGATTTTACAGCCATTCTGCTGTTACTTCACACTGTAATGTTAGCAGTGACCCTGGAGAGTCTTATGTCCTGTGTCTTTCAGAGCCTTGTCTGACACAGTTGGGCAATTTGAAGCCATAATGATTGCTAGTGCTTGGCATGCTCACATTTGAGGGTAGATATTCTTGACATTTCATGCCTCCTTTGTTACTTACAAATGCTCTGTTCTTCTCATGGGTTTCTCTGTATACTGGCAATTTTTTTTCTAATCTTATGTGCAATCTTATTTTCCTGATTTATCTTTCATATCTGCCTTAACTTTGTGCATTCTTTCATGCATATACCAAATTCTGAGAATTAAATAGACTTGCTTTGTTTAAAAAAAAATATTCCTGCGAGCTAAAAATTTTCCATTAAAATGTTGTTTTCCCTGAACTTCTAGTTGGAAAATAAATATTTTTTCTTAGACTAAGACTTGAATCAGAATGAAGTGTTTAGTTGGAACCAATAAAAATGTGTTGGTTTGGCTTCATCTGATATAAATTCAGTGCCTTGAGGGACTGTAGTTTGGAAATTGACCCCACCACCTTTCTCCTCAGAGTTTAGAGACCACAGAGAAGGATGCAGGCATGGGGTCCTTCACTTGCAATTTGCCCAGCCGGGGAAAAACAGTTCTGCTGAAGTGAGAATTCAAACTGTTGCTGTGCTCCTTTCACAGGGACGCAGTGAGAATTTGGCAGATAGTTATCTGTGTTTCTGTTCCCAACTGATGATTTTTTTTTTTCGTTCCAGAATTCACCGATAGCTTGTGAACTTTAAAAGGTTTCTCAGTTTTAGTCAAGAGGCAGTTCACTTACCAAGTATTGCCTCCACGCTTTTATAGTTTTGGAAAGACCTTCTGCTCCTCTGTCATCACAATGAAGACAAACGGTTTTGTGGCATACTTGAATGATTCTGGACCTTCCAGAAAGAGTAGCTATATTTGCCAGGAAGTCTAGCATGTAGGACACAGCTGTAGGTCCATTTTTCGGGGTCAGCACTTTCAACCACAAAATCAGCAGTCAGTTTCTGCAGTATAAAGCCTTAAGCAACTTTTAACTTGATGAAAGGAAGTGCTATCTAGCTATGCACTGTAGAGATGGTGCATGCTTTCAGCTCAACAAATGGTAAGTAGAGTCCACAGCAGGACATAAAGGTTTAAGTTGGGGGAAAAGAATATGTAGTAGCTCTTGCAACCCCTGCTGTTACTGGCTCTTCTGACAAGATACCATGCAGGGGCCAAACCACAAAGTGGGCAGAAATTAAGAACTATGTATGAAAAGATTATTCTGTTTGACTCCCCCTGTGTCTTTCTTCCTACCCAGATGCTTTGACAGGAGTTTGTGTGCTGCTTGCATTACAGTTGCACATGACTGCTAGGAGAGTGATGATTTGTTTTAATGCGGTGTGTCCACAAGTGCGTGCTACATTCTCAGGCTGGGGTGTAAAAAAAATTATTTTTAAATATTTATGTGTATGCTTTTCTTCGTTTTTAGTGCTTACCTCACTGAAGTTCGAATTTGAAAGGTTAACTTTTCTTGTCCAGGTTTAAATGAGCAGGGAAGCAGTGGTCAGCAGAATCTTGAACCGTGTTATAGTGTCAGTAACAACTTACGAGCAGTAGATGGCACAGGAGAAGTAAGAATGAACTGAGGACAGCCACTTCATACAAGTTTCTCCCTGTATCTTTAAGCAGTTTAAGAATACAAATAACCAAACTAGGCTAGGTACAAACCTTCCTGTAGAGTGGCAGTGCTGCTTGTTAACTTGATCTTTTATTGTAGATTAACTGAAGTCTGTGAATTGTAAGTATAATACCTTTTCATGGTGGGACACTTCGGAATGAGTTTTAGCTTTACGTTGTACCCTTGGGTAAATGAAAAATAGACACTATATATGCACATAGTAAAAGTTACAGGAATTGTACACTTATGCGTTTTCCACTTTCCTTGATTTTCCCAGTCAATAGATGCTGAATTCTTGTGGCTGTTGTGTCAGGAAACAAAACCCATGAGCATAAACTTAACACTAAATTGTGCTTTGTAACTCCCAAGATAATGATCAAAAGCTTTTCTCAGTTCATATGCTGTATAATATATGTCCCAGGAAGTTAGGCATTTGCTAAATACAAAAATACTGGTTTTATTTCCTTTGATTGAAGAGTGAAAAGTTACAATGTAAACAGGGCTCCAGGTACTGGGCTAATAATCACAAAAATGCCTCTCTCTTTTTGTTACAGCAGACATCTTTTTTTTTTTTTTTTTTTTTTCATTTTCATTTGTGCAAGGGAAAAGCTTCAGATGGAAGGTCCTGGAAGGGAGAGGCCCCAAGGGAGCATGGTCTGTCAGTTTGTGAAGGGTCAGGAGCAGGGAACTCAACTCACTTCTGCTATTGACTTGATGTGTGACCCTGGGCAGACCATGTTTCCTCTATGGGCATCGCTGCTCCTTGTCTGTCACTGTGTGTCATTCAAAATAGTGTAAAATTCTGCTTTTCTGATTTAATAACCTTTTAATTTGCTGTGTGGCACAGGTGTAGAGAAGGGTTGGATCATATTTGCTTTATTTAATTTATAACTTGTGGGGATTATTTCTTTCCACTGTTGGTACGGCCCCCGTAGATTTTAAAAAAGTTGGCTTTTTGTCTCATTTTCCTGTTTACCCTATCTTTGAATAGGTTAGCTCATCATAAATGAGACACAGATTAGACTTGGATTATTACCTGTTTCCCCAGGCACAATATACATCTTCATATCAGTGTATTTCTTTATCTGATGAAACTAGAAAAAGCCACACGTGCTTACTAGCATGAAAAGAAGAAGGAATTTTTCAGCCCAAAGCATGGACATGCATGTTCATCTTGATTCTGCAATGAGAATTGTACCAGACAGTGCATTAACCACGGAGCTTTGGCAGTATGGTGGGAGTTAAAGTGAAGAAAAACAAAGTTTCAAAATGAAACTTTGCATTAAATTACCTTGTATAAATGACACTGCCATTGCTTATTGCAGAGATTACTTAATTTAACACAGATGGCTGGGTGACAGTGAGCCTGTGCTAAGCCCGGAGAAGTCACTGGGGTATACTCAGCAATGATACCTATAGATCATGTCCTTTGCCCGCTGCTGCCAAAACAGATGCTCAGAGCTATTACCAATACGCTTTCCAAAACAACGTGTGTTCTGTCTCTCTTATGTAGAGTGGGAGAGGGTATCGAATGCAACCCTACAAACAAGTAGCCAGAGTAGCGAGGTTGTTGGTTACTCAGAACTTCTGAGGAGGTGGCTGAGTGATCTCAGAAAGTTATATGCATATATTTTACATTTCTGATTTTTTTTTTTAATTGGGGTCTAAATTTCACTGTAGGCTGTGAGCATCCCTGAATTCCCTCAGAATCTCCCCGATTTAGGGACTAGGTAAAAAGTCAGTAGGTTGGCTTGTTTCTGCTTTGTTCCAATTGTGTGTGTTGTGGTTTAACCCCAGCTGGCAATAAACTCCAAATAGTTGCTTGCTCACTTCTCCCTGATGGGATGGGGGAGAGAATCAGAAGAGTAAAAATGAGACAACTCATGGGCTGAGATAAAGACAGTTTAATAGGTAAAGCAAAAGCCATCCATGCAAGCAAATCAAAACAAGGAGTTCATTCACTACTTCCCATCGGCAGGCAGGTGTTCAGCCATCTCCAGGAAAGCAGGGCTCCCCCACATGTAACGGTTACTTGGGGAGACAAAACACCGTCACTCTGAATGTCCTCCCCTTCCTTCTTCTACCCCCAGCTTTATATGCTGAACATGGCATCGTAAGGTATGGAATATCGCTTTGGTTATTTGGGGTCAGCTGTCCCAGCTTCTTGTGCACCCCCAGCTTCTTGTGCACCCCCAGGCTACTTGCTGGTGGGGTGGGGTGAGAAGCAGAAAAGGCCTTGATGCTGTGTAAGCACTGCTCAGCAGTAACAAAAACATCCCTGAATTATCAACACTGTTTTCAGCACAAATGCAAAACACAGCCCCATACTAGCTACTGTGAAGAAAATTAGCTCTATTCTAGCCAAAACCAGCACACCAAGACTAATGGGAGATGCTTGGATAAATTCAATCATTCAAAACAGAGTCCCAGAAAAGTGTAGCAGAGTTAAAAATTACGGTGTTTTTTAAACAGTGCCAGTCAAAGTGCTGTGACTGTATCCTCTTCTTGGATGTCTATAGTCTGTTACAAATTGATTTTATTTTTCTCTTGTCTTGTAACTTTAATGCTGAACTAGTAGTGTTTTCCTGAACTAAATCTGGTAAGAGAGTCCTAAGAGCCAGTCTTGCTTTCATGCACCTATCAATTGTTCCTCTGCTTCCCCGCATGTTGCATCTCTTTCCATTTACTGTAATGCCCTAACATAACCATTAATAGCCTAGGGTCAAAATTTGGATTTTGGAAAACTCAGAATGACTCAAGGTATCAGATATAAAGGGAAGTAGTGTGCAGATGAAGGCTGTGTTTCTACCCTGTTCTGTTTTGCTCCTACAGCATTTTTCGTCAGAAACCTCCAAAGCACGTTGCAAATTTCTAGAGAACTTCAGCTGGTGTGTACATAGTGACAGAAAGGAATATGGCCAAGATTGTGCCCGTTATCTATGACAGCGGTGGGAACAGACCACAGTTCTCTTGGCTTGGCTATCTACAAACCTCTCATTCTCACTCTCTTTTTCCCCTCGTTGGTACCACTTTGAGCAGTGAAAGTCCCGATTGCTCTGACAAGGAAGTCCTGTTGTTTACCTCTCCTTGTTATGAAATCTGATAATTTATACCTGTTGTTTATTATTTATGTTTTATCAGGAATTGTTCTGGAAGAGTGCATTCTCTTCTATTCCATTCCCTTTGGTGCAGGTTTGTTTAAAACAGACAAAAAACAAAACATAAACAAAACAAAAACCAACCAAAACCCAACAACAACAAAATCCCAAAACAATGACACCCAAAACAAAACACCCCACCAAAACCCAAACACACCCCCCCAAAAACAAAACAAACCAAAACAAAAGCAACAAACCAAACCCCCAAAAAACAAACCAAACCCAAAACACTCCAAACAAAAAGACAAACAGAAAAAAAAAGAACAAAACAAAACCAATCTTTCCTGGAAATTAAAAGTTGTGTCTGCTGTGTGACCCTTGCACATACTTGTGTATCGTTGAAAAACCTCTGGATCTTATCTTACATATTCCACCATATATCACATTTATTAATGATTTTTTATTCTTTATTACAGTTTTCATAAATATAGTCTGGAATTCAAACTTACTAGCCTGTAAGTCATAATTTCTCTGATACTGAAGCTGGTGGCCTGTTGCTGAAGATCAATGTCCTTTACCTCTTGACTGAGCTTGGACGGCACAGGCCTTGGAAAAAGAAACTTTTCCCCCTCCATAGGGTCAATGTACTTCACCTTTGAAGTGGTGGAAAAGTGGGCACTGTCTCAAAGGTCCATCTTGTTTTCTCGGTCTTCTTGTCTTGCATTTAGTACCAAACTTTGTATTGACTTTCATCAAAAGCAGCAGTATGAGAACTGTCAAGCCATTTCACCAAAGCAATTGATGTTATTACTTGAAAACTGTTGTGATACAGAGGGACTTATGTGTTCTTTTTTCAAAGAGAGCCCCAAAATGAAGGTGGTTCTTGGAATAATTTTAAATGAAAGAAATACATATTTGCTGGAATGATTTCTGAATAAGGGCAGGTAAGCTAGAAAGTTAAAATACTGTATCTGCTTACATAGAATCATAGAATCATAGAATG